>NC_138052.1:66090267-66170318 GCF_964194185.1 Rhinolophus hipposideros | reverse complement strand
TTTTACAAACTGGGACTGAGGCTTATGGAATTTATATACCTAGTAAATGATAGACCAGATACAGAAACCATGTAATATAACTTAAAATTTCTTGCTCTTTTCACCACATTCAGGGACAGATATCTGAAGTTCCATATAATTTTATGGTTTATAGACTCTTTAATATCATCCAGTCCGGTAACCCATTTTATGCCCAATTCAAGATTTCTTGGCCAAGTGGCCTTTTAGTCCAACTATTTCTAACATATAATAGTTGCAATGTTTGGAAGTGACCATCTGTAAAGAAATATCTCTCATTAAGGAAGGTAAAGAAAACTATATATATATATATATATATATACACACACACTTATATATATATACATATATATATACGTATATATATATACGTATATATATATAACTATATATATAACTATATATATATATATAACTATATATATATATATATATATATATATATATATACTTTTTCCCCTCCTAAAACTAATTAGCCCAGACCAATTTAACCATACGTAATGTATCCTTAGTATTTATTCACACAGAACATCTTAAGGGAGTGAATGGCATCAACTGTGTTTTCCCCTAGGGCACATAAGTTTTAATAGCAAGGTCTCATAATAGTTAATGTTCTTTGGCTTTTCTTCTACAGACAAGGGAAAAAGAATGGTAAAATATAACAACTCTGAAATTCTAGTAGAAGAGGCTTTTTTTCCCTTTTGTCAAAATGTCTTAAAGACTTTATAACTTTAGAAATACTTACCTAAGCAAAAAATAGCACGTGATAAGGCAAACAGCTGCAAAACTAAGAGATAAATGCTAATGCATGAAATAATATAGTAAAAGGAATATTGTGTTAGGGTACTCACCTCTCTTTTTTCCTCTTTCATGCAGTTCTTAAAAATCCCACATTCTCCACTAAATCTTCCCTAAACTCATAAGATAATCAAATATATCCTATTTAGCTGTCAAATTATAATGATTTTTTCTTACCTACTGTATTCCACAATCCTCTCTCTCTTAACAACTATAAAGTGTATAATTGCATGTTTACTCATTCACTATTCAATTGCTTTTTATTCATTTTGAGTCTGTCAGTGGTGTTTATTTCATATTCTAATTTTTTTTGAAGATGATAAATGTTTCTATGCATCACTTCTCAGATGGTGGAGTACTAGAGATAACTCACTGCTAAAAAGCAAGAATGAGGGCAAGGAAAAACAAACTTAAATTAGCATTGCATGGAGGTATGCCTGATGTAAAAGTATATGCCTTTACAAGAGGTTAGCTGACAAGGTCCTGGTACCTAAATACTTACTAGCATGGTGGTTTGATTTGTTTTATCCTCATTGGTCTGGAATGTTTATATAAGATCTGTTTGAGGACTAAGGGAATGAGTAGCCAGGTAGGAGCAGTTCCAAAATGGATAGGATGGAAATAGATGAGAGAATGAAAGAGAAAGAAAGAATAGCAAAAAATTTAAAAGTAAGACATTTTCAAAATGCATGAAGAAATGTAATTCTAAGAAATGCAATTGAAAAAAAATCAAGAAACAGAAAAATCAATTTATTCTGCAATTGAAAATAATCAATTAACAGAAAAATGAATTCATTTTAGATAAAATTCAATAATAGAACCTCTGAAGAAATTTAAGTATGCTTAGGATGACCAAATAATTAAATACAAATGTAATATTTTAATTTCACTAAAAATATGAAAGTCAGTGTATTATTCAGGGTTCTCCAGAGAAACAGAATGCATATGTATACATACCTGTGATATATATGGCAAAGAGAGGGACAGAGAGAGAGAAAGACAGACAGACAGACAGAGACAGAGAGACAGATAGGGTTGGGGGCGGGGAAGAAAGAATTTAAAATCCTCAAAACTGAAAATAGCAATTACTAGTGAATGAGCAGCAGGATCTGGCATTCATTGCTGAGAGGAGTGCAAAACACTACAGACACTTTGGGAGACAGTTGGATAGCTTACCAAAAGATCTAGCTATCTCCTAGGTGTTTACTCAGCTGGTTTGAAACTTTACATTTACCTAATACCCTGCATGTGAATGCTTGTACAACTTTATTTATATAGGCCAAACACTGAAAGCAACCAAAATTTTCTTTCATTGGCGAATAAACACAACATGCTACATTCACACAATGGGATATTATTTAGTGCTAATCCTAGAAGGACACCATATTTTTAGTTAAGAAGAAACATGCTATTTTAGACTTGAAGAGGCCTGAAATATTTTTACTCTTCTCTTCATAGCCAAAATTTGATTGCTTGTAAAGAACTAGGCTGCAATGTCTGCTTCAATGGGGACAATAGAAACATAACTGAAGTGTAGAAGGCAGTTAGTGAGACAGGCTTTCCTCTCTACTCACATGCAAGCAGATAGAAATAGAAGGGTAGCCTCATGGAATGTTGCCTAAATTTATTTCAAGCTGAGGCTTACATGCTTATGCATTTTGCTTAGTTTGACCAAACTAAAAGATACCTTCAGTTACATCTTAAAGTGGAAAAGTTTTTTCTTGCGATAAAGATGACTACAATATATTGTTAGATATAAATGGAAACATATTTTTGAAATTAAAATTTATTTGGCTTAAAATGGCTAGTAAAGTTACATAAGTTTCAAGTGTACAATTCTGTAGTACATCATCTGTATATCACATTGTGTAAATGGGATCAAATATATGGTGATGGAAGGAGAACTGAGTCTGGGTGAATGGAAACATTTTTCTCAGCACCTTTCATGATCAGCACAAATTTTTAACAGAGGTGTGTAAGTTATTTTGCATATATAAATAATTGAGTTTCCCACACTTGAAACAATAATAAAACAACATTTTGAAATTCTCAATAACAAAATTTATCTAATCTCCATTAATTATCCAAATATAAAGGTGATAAAATGCAATAATATTCAAACGAACAAAGTTAAAAACACATCTTTTTTGAAGCAAATGTGGTAGGGGAAGAGAAGAATAAAATATAATTAACACCTGTCACCCACATAGTTTTGCAGTACAAATCCAGATTTTTTTTCCCATATATTGTAAAATTAGTTTGTATTTGTATACTAATAGGTTGCATATTATATTAAGCCATTATATCTATTTATATATTATGAATATTGTTAGATTTCCTTTTCTTAACCTGTTGTAAGATCTGTTATATATTTACATAACTGTTATATGTTACTTACAATTCAAAACTTTATCAAATAATCTTTCTGAGAAGTAGAGTACAGCTTACTAGAGGAAAATTACTAAGAATAAAATGAAATGTGTGAATATTAAACATTAAAGATAAATCTGCTTCTTTAGATTTTTTGTTAGCATAATATTTTTAATTATATATTTCATCCTTTGGATAAATTATATATTTTATCCTTTGATGAAGTAAAAACAGTTCAATCTCCCAGGACAACAGAGAAGAAATAGATGAAAATTCTCTAAATATAACAAATGAAGACAAATATTTATATTAAATATTAATAACAAAGATTGACAGCTTTCAGAAAGGTTTTATTTAATGTTATATGTGAAATTGGTTTCCCATTCCTTGAAGCTTGATCCTTGATGCTTATATCAGAGTTATGGTTCTTTATAAACTTTTTAAAATCAGTCTAGTAATGATGATTTAAAAAATTAGAAGTATTTAGCTTTTCTGCATAAATATGTTGATGTTTTCATTAGCAGTAAAAATCTACGTTTTGTTTAGTAAAATAAAAATATGCCTTTAATATTTTAAACAGTTAACATCTCGTATTTTGGAAAAAAGTAGCTTATTTTTATTAGTGGAACATATCAAATGACCTTTCCGTGTATGTTTCAGGCTATATGTACATGATTTAAGGGAATTCCATTTTTCAGGAAAAAATAAAAACATGGACTTTTAAATTGTCAAGGTACTTATGTTTAATTTATGCTATTAAATATTGTTAATCATCATTAACAATGTACTTTAAAACCCTCCAAACATGTATCTATATTAATAAAAATGTATAACTAAACAGATTGAATTATGTAGTTTTGTATCATATAGGGATGTTTATTTTTGGAGGAAAAATTTTCAGCCTGTGTTAGACTACTATACCCATGGAAACTTCACTGAGATGGAAGGTACCTGTTTTATGATGGGTTTTATCTTTCATGTATGAGTGTTCCAGAGGAACCCGAGGTACCCCGCATCTCCCTCTCTCCAGGTTCTATTTGTGATGGCATAAAAATTTTCAGTGGAATGCTGAGGAGCCAAATCCTTACAAACTAAATAGAGCACAGAGCAAAAATATAATGCATCCCTGAGGCAAGACGATATACTCCTGTTTCTGCCAAGTGAAAGCAAACAGCTTCCGTTATTTTATGTTTAGAGGAATAAAGAAAAATATAATTTGCTGACATAACAGCTACATTTCTGGTACCACGGGCTGTATTGCTTTCCTCTACTCCAAAACATGAGATTATTTTTTAACACATTTAAAGCATATTCCTGAGTTTGAACATTAGCCATAAAATAAGCATTTAGAATACCAAGGTATTTATATATCAACTCCCATCCACGTTGGTTAACTAAGGTCTTTTGGGACAGTATTCTCCAGCCCATCCCACCTGACTCAGGGTACCTCTGTAGTGATTTAAAAGCCCTCAGGCAGATGTGGTCGTAATAACAAGAAGCCATCAGTGTGTACAGGAAAAATGAGAGTGCAGGTATATGGATTAGACAATGATAGCATATGCTCAAAATCTTAAAAATAAAATCTTTCCTAGATACTTGTACCCCTCCAGCTACTGCCCTATTTCTCTCATTGTTAAAGCAAAATTCCTTTTAATCAGCCTTTCATATTTATAATTTTGGATGATCTCACAACTCAAGGGTACCCAAGCTGTGGAGGATGAAATCTAGCACATGCTCTGCTCACCACACCATGAACCCTGTTGTGCGCTTTTATCCACCCAGTGGAGGTGGCATTGTTTTCCTAATTTGTACAAAAACTCAGTGTAGACTCCTTGTGACTTGTTTATCAGGGTCACCAATGATTATTCATCTTGCTAACTTCCATGACTGATTCTGAGACATCAGCTCAGTGTGTGAGCAGCAAGTGTCAGAGGTTGATCACTCTTCCTTCACTTCTGGGGCAAGACATTCTCCTAGTTTTTTTTTGCACCATCGTGGTCATTGTTCACTTTTGTTGATTCCTTTTCACCTCTCAAAACTAAATGTTTGCATGTTCTAGCACTCAAATTTTGGGAACTTTTCTCGTTTTCTATCGACATACCCTTCTTTGGTGATCTCATTAATTGTCATACTTGATGACTTCTCAATTTATATAGAGCACTGACTCCTACTTTGAACTCTAAATTCAGCTTAACTTTACAATTCTTGATGGTCTACTAGGTACCTCAGACAATCCATTCCAATCAGAAATCATGTTCTCACCTCCAAACCTTCACAACTGCAGTTATTTTTATCCATTTCAGTAAATAACTCTTCCATTCTTTCTTTTGCTCAAGCAAAACACCTTAAAGTTATGTTTTAAATTCTTTCTTAACAAAACTCCATAGACAATCCAGTCAAATCCTATTAATTTTACCTTCAAAATCTATCCTAAATCCTAAGGTTATAGATTTTTTTTTTTTAAATCTGTAAGAACTAATGCAGTCCCTAAGGGAATGTGTGTAGATAGAAGAAAAAATATAATGTTGGTAGTTTTTGAGCCAAGTGTTCTTACATTAAGCCCTCTTCGTTGCCTAATGTACATAATGCTAGTTATCTGCATCAGGAATGTTGTCTCATTACCATAAAGGGAAATTCACCTGTCTCCAAGTTTCTCTATAGAAGTTGCTGCACTTCTCCAATGCACAGCAGATTTGTACTCTACTTGGATGCTCTTGACATATGAGTTAGCAATACTCCCACTGAGGTGAGAATAATTTTGCTCTATCACCTCACCTGCTTAACGTTAGACCCAAAGTAATGTTTCCTTATGCCTTTTACTTCACAGTTTTTAGTGAAGCAATCTTTTCTAGTTCTACATGCAGTTCTCTTCATCAAGAATCAGATATATGTCCATGGCTCTTAGTCTCCAGTGATTCAATAAAGGTCATCATATTATACCTAAACTTTCCTACTTTCATTCATCTAAGATGGCTTCTTTCCCAGGAGGTTACTATGTTTGTTTTTAGCAAAATTGATCTGTGGTGGAACTCCGTGCTTACCTGAACTAGTGATTATAGCAGTATTTATTGAGAACCAACTTTTCAACAAGTGGAAATTTGCACAGCTTGGCTTTATACTGAGACCTTTCACACTCCGATCTAAGCTCCTGAATTATCAACTGTACATGAAAAGGGCTCTCTGACCAAATTCTGAATTTAAGCATACCATTTACCTTTTCCAAAGTTTCCCTACGTACCCTTTTACTTTTTAGTTTTCCTTGCTATTCTCTGCATACTTTTTTTTCCCCCTCAGTTGTTAGGCAAGATGCATGGATATTATCTGTATCTCAGCTTGAAGTTTAGTACTAGTGGTTTTCTTTGCTAGGGTGTCCTATTGATATTGACATTTCACTGCAGGGATGAAATTAATAATAAATCCCAATTTACTACTATTTTAAGTTATTTTATTCATTTACTATAGTCTGAAGAGCTAAAAGGCACTTTTAAAAAATGACAACTAGTAATTTATTTTCTCTGTAGCCCCTAGAGAAACACATCAATATCAAAGTTCCAGGGCTGGCTTTGAGAGATTGTCTCACCACACCATAGAAAAGCCTCTAGAGATACTTTGGCTGTTTGTTGGCTTTCTTAGCAAGCAATGAAGAAGTGGTATCTGAAAAGGGAGAAAAGTTAGGATTAAATGTAATTTATTATATATAAAATCTGAATAATAAATTTAGTCAGCATTACTATAATGTATGTAGCGGTAGCTTTTAATGGTATTACATGATTTGTGATTCATTTTTTTACTGGTAAAAAGAAAAGAAAAACAAAAAAAACAAACAAACCAAAAACAACAACAAAAAACAACAAAAACTCTTTTGTCTATGTCATAGTGCTTTTATATCTTATTTTCTTGCTAACTTGCTTATCTTTTCCTAATGTAATCTAAAGTACAAATGAAATAAGGAAGAATACTATAAACATCTTAAATCCTAATTTTTTAATACTAATACTATATTCTTATGAATAATTGCTTAGTTATATATTGATTAGGTACACAGCTAATTGTAATTTATACTGCCTAAGATTTCTCTCCATCTTTTAGCCTTATAGACGTGTCAGACAATTGAGAATGCATAATGCTTCATAAGTGCTGGAGCATAACATTTGTATTGTAACTTTTCTTATACTATTCAAATTTTAGACTTCGGTGTCTTTAATTTAGTGGAAGAAGTGTTTTTATTTTATTTTAATATTTATTGAATAGAAATAATAATGTTTAGAAAATTCCATATAATATATGTTATTATGGAGAAAGCACAGGTACTAAATGAAGATATAGAAAAGTCACCTAGTACAATTTTTAAGTACTAAACATGTTCTTAAGTAGTGACACCTAATCCGAAATGTGGGGCTTGACTAGAAGTTATCCAGGGAAAGAGTGAATAAAACATGTCTTAAAAGAAGGAATTATATAGACAAATATCCACAAGCTAAATAAAACATCATATATTTGAGAACTGAACCAAAATCCAGTATGGCTGGTGTGTATAGAGTATAAAGGCAAAGTACCGAGACAGGAAATGAGAGTTAAGGGTGCCATTTTGAATTGACCCGTATATCATATTAATGGTATTAGAGTTAATTCTAGAGAAAGCTTGAAACAATAGAAGAAATTTAAGTATTGGAGCAGTAGTATGTATATTTTGTGCTCTAGAAAAAGGTCTCCAACATCTATCTAGACTTTGGCTTGGAAAGGGCAAACTAGAAGTTGTAAAACTGTGTGGAGGGCTTTATCAATAATCCAGGCAAGAGTTAATGTTACCTCACATGAGCTGGACACACGATTTGATATTTAATTACATTTTATAATATAAACTTCTCAAATATAAAGAAAAAAATTTGTGTCCCAGGAACTCAATAGAATTTGAGTTTCCCCTCTTTTGAATTTTTATAGAACTTTGTTTATATTATGGCATTAATAACATTCCACCTCCCACTGTGTTTCTTTTTCCATTCACGTATACCTTTTCCCCAACATTTGTTGAAATTTTGAAGCACCATATTATTTATTCATTTCTGAAGGTCCAGTTATGTACTGGAGAAATATCTGTACAAGAACTTGTACATTTTTAACAAATATGTTATTTTACAAAGTATCTTGTGTCAATTCATGTTGTGTCAACAATTGGATGAATAAATAATTATGAATAAGTTAATAAATAACTTTTATGTATACTTAACCCAATCCAAAGTTTAGGCTTCTCTAGTCTCTTAAATTTGCCCTATTCATAAATAATCTAACAATGTACTAGGGCATTTCAGTCTGAATGTCTCTCAAATATATATTGGACAAATAAACCCAAGAAGCGTGATAGTTTCTATCACCCATAAAGAACACTGACATGTTAGAAGTATATATACAGGCTCAAGATTTGATTAAATTGTAATATAGTTTAAAATTTTTCAATACAACTAGAACCCTCAAGTGATGTTAAGGCCATGTGAGTCTTTAGAGACTGTCAATACCTGTTAGTACTTACAAGAAGAGTAACTCATTTTAATGACTGAAGCTTTTTACAGTCAAACTGTTGCAAGATGGATGCTGGGTTTTTTATGGGAAAGATGGCACACATTCAGTATTTATCACAAGATAGTTTTAAAGTATAAGTGATTTTAGATGCAGGAATATTCTTAGAGCAATTTGCAGGCCTACAAAACAACATACTGTAGAAAAAGAAAATTGGATGTAGGCTAAATTGTTACACAGACTGCTGCAGTGGACTGTTCTAGTATTTACTGGATGAGAGCAGTTTGTAGTAAGAACGCGTTATTCTTTATGTTTGGAAATACACAGATTCATAAAAATATAATGGCTAGTTTAACCTATGAAGAGATTTCTAATCTGTTAGTTTCTGACAGAAGGTGGAAATTATATCTTATGAAAGATTTATTTTATTCCTCTCCTTTAATTTTCAGAGATCAGGTATGCTTTGAAGATGTTAGAGACAACCTGATAAACGTTCACAGCATCATATAGAAGCTTTGAGAATAGAAAACACATCAAGAAAAAACTAACTTGTTTGTCCGGGCTTCCCAGTTCTATTAATTCATTCCACATTCATATTGATAAAGGTGGAAATTATAAAATGCTTTAATTTAGGGATGAAGCTAGCAATTTAATCTCCATGGCAACATACAAAAATGATAAAGTAATTAAACATAACATTTATAGTTTGCTGAATAATTTAGTTGTCTGGTAATTATTAGCATCATTATAAAATGACATAAACAACTGTGTGGCTCAAATGTGTGATTATGTACAATATATGTCAAGCTGGCACTTACTGAACAATTTTACAGGTAATTAATAAATACATAGTGCAGCTGTGCTGAAACCACTAAATGATTTACCAGAAATTGTGTATGAGTATGTTTGTGTGTGTGTTTCTTCTAGATGCACTTACGCTGGTACTGAGCTAAGTAGTACTGTTCATTAATAGATTTAATGTAATTTAACTACTTCAGTTGTGAAAACGTTTTAAGTCGGAATAAGCCTTATTTCCTTGGTCCCATTTTTAAACTCATTCTGATTTCTAGGCAGAGCATGTTGTCACACCTATCATAATAAGAATATTCTATATTTTAAAATTTTTACCCAAATGGAGTCCAAACTATTTAATATTTTAGGTTTTTGTCAGGATGGCAACAATTTTGATACATTTAGAAAACATCAAATGGAAATGTATATATTTCTTTTTAATCTAATATCCTGCACAAGTAGGGGCCCAGAAGGCCAAGACCAGCATGGGGTAGAGTATCTCAAAGCCTGAGATTGGTGTGGGAGATGCCACAAGTCCTGTTTGGTTTGCAACTGATGAACCAAGACAGAAATATTAGAAGTAACATATTTGTGACAATTAAAATCTGGTTACTAAGTTACTAATTTAACTAAGTTACTAATCTGAAAGTGATTAATTAGGGAATGAGAGTGAAAAAACATGTATAAAGCCCATGAGACAGAAACAGAGAACATTAAGTCAGAACACACACCTGTGTATATGTATACATCCATAGAGAGACACACATTCAGCACAGACCAGTGAATAGATTCAGCAATTTTTACCTTTGGTTGTCCATGACATTATCAAGATGGGAGGGAAAACTGGAAGGATGATCTTGTAGGAACTGTTTGTGTAGGAAAAGAATTGCTGATAGCCCTCAACAGAGCTGAGTGACTTCAGTGTCCTTAAGTAGACTTATGGGAAACAAAGCACAGAAGGATGAGTAACCTCATCAATTTTCCAAACCAGTAATAAGAACAATAATAATGATGATAACAACCTGAAAAATGATGACATTTATAACCCTCCACCCCACCCATAAAACCACTCTTTCCTGTTACATTGTTCAGTATCTCTGTGGATGGCCACCCCAGGCATCAAGTATTGAATCCATACTTCTAGAAATGATGCTTGGCACCTCCTCAACCAACCTTCCCTCGGCCTCATAATACTCCACCCCTATGTCCTATTTATATTACTTTCTAAATATCCTTAGTCTTACAATTCTCTTCACGTCTGCCCTTTTCACCTACTCAAAGATAAAATCCTGGCTGAAATGAAATATATAATAATGCCTCCTCTTATTAGATTATTGTTAAAAAATACTCAATTCACTCTCTCCTACTTTCCATTGGGGTAGTATAATTCTTTATTACTTAGCTTTGGGAGAGTGAGCTGAAAAATTAAAGACTTCTTTGGTCAATGTTTGAAATAAGCTTATGAAGTTGGGTGTGCCTTCTTGTGCTTTTGTCATCTCTGTGAGAAAAACATGCATAGCTACTTCACTGGTCCAAGGAGGATGAGACAAGCTGGAACACAGCTTCCATCTGAAAATTAGTGCCATTTTTAATATTTCAATTAAAAAGAGTTATTTTTTTAACTTGTATTTTACAAGAACCTCTGAAAAATTCATGATCTGATCTTAACTTTAGCATATATATATGAATATTCATAAGTATGATCGACTGAGACCTAATCATGAAGCATCAACCATTGATACAATTTAATGTGAATCAGTACAGAATTATACTGAAATTAAATAAAACAAAATAAAATGAAACACAAAAATCTACCTCTAATTCCTAATGCATACAATTAAGGGTAAACTGAAAACAAACAAAAAACAAAGCAGAACAAAACAAAACAAAAAAAACCCTTCTGTTTGGAGATGATGCTAATAGAGAATACCCTGATACTGAAACCTGTCTTTAGGAGACATTGTACCTGCCCAGGCATAAACAAGAAAAGAAGAATCAAGTCATTGTAATGAAGCATATTTGGGAAATATCTTCAGGCATGAAATGATGCATTGGAAGTAGTGGCTAACTAATGCCTGGGCAGGTAACATGGTGTTACACAATGATACAAAGTGATAAAAATGATGCAAAAGAAAATAAATCTTTTAGATCAATAATGAAACCTCAAGCAGACAGAAAGTACTCAATGTACTCAAATACATCGTGCCAGGGGGTGCCCATCATCCTATGGCTTTCTTCACCAAGATGTGTTTAGGATGACAATAAATAGATCAATTATTTATTTTATTCTTAAAAGTAATACAGGTTTAGTTAAACCAACAATGTGAATTGTCAAATATCTTCCCAAATTGGATGTCTACTGATAGAGCCAGGGTTAGAGAGAGATCTAGGCTGCTTGTAATTTCTCTACCTTATAATATCTCTCTAAAGTTTCCAGAAACACTGAAGAATTCTTGACAGGTTCTAAAGTCCTCCTTTATACTTGGGTTCACTCATAATGAGCATAAATATAAACCTCATTCTATTTATTTAAATCAAAATCAGAGGACACCAGGTAACCTTTACATTACATTTACCAAGTCATTGAGTAGAATTAAGTGGTCATACCTATTGGTTTCAATATTGTATGGTCAGCAATAGAAGTAAGTAAGAATTGATTTACAGTAAATGAGGCTATCACTCTATATGAAAACTTTCTTCCACATTTTTACTACCTCTCCCTCTCAAACTTATCCATACTTCTATCCTATCTTACTACTTCTGAGTTTTGTCTGAATAATGCTAGAAAATCACCTAGCCATTATTTAGAACTATAGTCTCTGGAAAATTGTTATCATGAGTACATCAGAAGTATACACAGTAAAAGCCCTTTGCTGAAGTGTAAACATGTTTGTGCTGTTCTTAAAAGCATTTTTCTACCTACTGCTGCTGTTTGGTTAGCCACAGCTTTGCTGAGAGCAGTCAAGTATCTAAGTAGCTGACTTGGAGACGTACTACATAATGGAACTAAAACCAATAACATAAAATCAGTTCTTTGTCTTGTAAACAATATTTAAATAAAATAATGAAATGAATAAAAATTATTTGAAATTAAAGGAGTTTAATACAGTTTTTGTAAGCTAGTCCATATTGTTTGATGATGGAAACACTGGAAACTGTAGTGTCTCTGTATTTTCTTAGCAATCTGTCAGACATCAAGCAAATTACTAG
This sequence comes from Rhinolophus hipposideros, assembly GCF_964194185.1. Classification (NCBI taxonomy): domain Eukaryota; kingdom Metazoa; phylum Chordata; class Mammalia; order Chiroptera; family Rhinolophidae; genus Rhinolophus; species Rhinolophus hipposideros. The sequence goes on along the minus strand of NC_138052.1, from coordinate 66,157,616 downwards.
CTTCAAGTAGTTTCTATGTTAGACGGCACCATTCTTTGTGATGATGCCGTATCTTTGTGATGCTGCATTTTTAGCAACTGTGATGACAAGCAAGTATGGGATAAAATCAACATGAAACAGGAATGAGGATTTGAGATATTATGTAGTGACACACAGGTGTCATGTTGTTAGGACATAAACACTTATTAAGATGTTTGGACCTAACTATTTCATAAACAAAATTGTTAGCTATTTATTTTGGGTTAAAGGGGCTATGAAAAAATACCGATACCCTAAATTACTGAGAACAGAGAAATTTTGGGAGCCTCTGACATAGTTTCTTGATTTAATAAATACTATTGAAATCCTATGTGACAGGTGCTTTTTCAAGTTCTGGTATACAGTGAGGCATAAAACAATCGTGGTTGCTGGCGCCGTGGAATTTACTGTGCAGTGCAGGCTTTTCCAAAGTTACTAATCTGAGACAGTAAAAATGTACGAGTTATGCTGAATACCGAGTGAATGCTATCTACCATTAACATGCCTTTTTTATCACCTGCCATTCAGTATGACTCCTAGATTTTTAAAAAAATTACATTTATTTTACCTCAGGGTTGTTCATGGGCAGCCTTATAAGACAGATGGAGTCTCCGGCATCCTTTGGCATACTTTCTGTGGTCTTCAACCACTTAGAGCACAGTTGTTCTTCAAGTTCCTGGACTACTATTGGCTCCCTTGGCTGCACAGAACTTTTTATTTTATCCTTTCTCCTAGGCTTGTAGTACCAGAAATGATCCATATTTGCAGGCTTACACCGCCTAATTTCACTGACTTTAAAAATATTCATTTTCTGAGGAAATTGCATTTTAATAGAGTAAGTCAAAGAAATGAATGGTGTTGTTTCAGTAGAAATATGTATATACAAGCACACACACACATTGAGTGTGAAGTCAGAACATTATGGAAAATTCTTGGGAAAGTCTTATATTGTACCGTCCTATGTACTCATCTCATTGGACAGGAAATTCATCTATCTCCTTTCAGATACATAAACCTAGATATTTGATTATCATACTTTTTAGCACTTATCCTCAGTAAATTTCTTCTCATTCCATCTATATCTTACTTATTTTAGGTGCTTTTAATTATTACCTGAAACAAATCCTCTCCTCCAATCTTCTCACTCTCCCTTTTATGAATGTATACTTCTGTAACATTTTCCTGGTCCAAGAATTTTTCCAGACAAGAATTTCCTGAAATATAAGCCTTTCCGAGTCATATCATAAACCCTTATGATCAATAGTTCCTGATAAATTTAACTTATAACAATCACTTTACTTCTTCTAATTTTTATTGTTCTTATTATTTGTATGACACATAATTTTGAATATGGACTTATTCTCTAAATCTTCTGTAATTTAACATTTTGGTTTCCTCTGCATTACTAATTAGATTACTGAATCCTTTCAGGTAATAGCCACCTCTTTTAATTCTTGGAGTAATTTCATCCTGGGATAGAAAATTATTGTAACTTATTTTTCTAGAGAAATTAAGCCTGAGTAATTACTTATATGCCTATTCTTTCTTGAAAGATGTAATTCAGTGCAACAGTGAAGGAAAAGGGTTGTGAGACAGAGAAGGACGGAAAACAAAATAAGATAGGACTTTACAGAGCTCGTTGTGGCTTCACTAAAAAACAGAACTGGCCATGTGGAAGGTCTTTGAAGAAGCTATATGAACTGCTGCCTTGAGTGGCAAGAAATGGATCCAATGGGTCCGTCCTGTATTCTGTCCCTGATTGGCTAAAGATTACACAAAGGACACCTACTCCTTGGCCTTGTAGTTTATGTTTCCCAGACCTCTGGGTTACGATTTGTAAAGGCTGACCCTATGCCTGGCATTGGGGGTGGCAGGATAGATCAAATGTCCATTATTTTTATTTTTTAAGGAAAAATCATGCTCACTACTTGAAAAACATATTTTAAAATTTCATCTTATGCAAATTAAATAGTAAAACAAGGATACATTTATTATTTATTTTACTCAGCAAATACTTATTACATGCTCAAATCTACCAAACATTTGTTTTAGGTGATGCCATTAAGGGAAGTGAACTAACAGACAAACTGCCTGTTACCATGTAATCTGTAGTTTGGTGGACAGAGATAAACAAATAATAAAATAGCCAATTAAATTATTTGACATTTTATATGGTGATACCTATATGGAAATGAAGGTAAAGTAGATAGCATGTGCTGTATAAGAATGTATGGAATTTAAAATAGGAGGGTTTGGGGAGCCCTCTTTTAAAAGATGACATACGAGCAGAGATTCAAAAGAGGTAAATGAGTGAGCAAAGCTTTAAAAGACGGTAAAGCACTCAAAGCAGAAGGAATAGCAAAAGCAGAATTTCTGATATGGGAATATTCTTGATGTGTTCAAGAAGCAGAAAGGAGGTCAATAGGGCTAAAGCACAGTGAGTTACTGAAAGAGAATATTAAGAGATAAAGTCAGAGAGATAACATGAGCCAGAAAATGTTAGGTCTTTTAAACTCTGTAAGGATTTTGATGAAGATGAGAAGGCAGAGGGTTTTGAGCACAGGAGAGACCATCTGACTTACGTTTTAACAGGGTCTTTGAAAGACTTCATTAGCATTAATTAGTAGACTATTGCAGTACTGTTGGCGTTATGTATTGTAAGGTCTAAAATTTCATGTGCTTCTGGATATCTGTGAGCCTCATAGACCAGTTGCACCTCTTTTACTCTTATTGCGTTTCATTTTTCTGCCAGCCCGTAGAACTAGTCAAAGAAGCCAATCACCTGTGAGAATCAGGGGCCACCTCCTTTTCTTGATACTACAAGGCCTGCCTCCCACATATCATGCTGGTTTACCTGCAGTATAAAGTGGTAAAAGTGTAATTATTTTTTGGAAGTAAATGTAATAGAATTTGTATGTTAATTGAGTATGGAGTGCAAGAGAAAGATATGACTTAAGAATAGCTACCTGGGGGGAAAAAGCTCCCTGTACTGAACCCAAGCTTCTGGAATAAAACAGTTTCTGTTAACTGCCATGGGGATGACTGCGAGAGGAACACATTGAGGTGGATCGATCAGCAGTTCAGTGTGGGGTGTATTTTGTTTGAGGTGTTGTATCACTTTGGTATCGGCCTTGAAAATGAAATACTTTATGTATTTTTGGAATAAAGCTATTGAATGCATGTGATAGAAAGACATTGCATGTGGGCACAGAGAAGAATTCTGTGGTGACATGGAGATGCCTCTTTCGGGTGCCAGGAATCCTGTCAGTACACAGCTCCGAGAACTACTTCAGGGTTTGCCTCAGCTGCCCTTGCTGGACCATCCCCATCCAATGAGTAAAAGAGATGGAGGTATACAACCTGGACCATTTCAGCCCAAGTCAGGGAAACTCAGTCTCTCCTCCCCGTGGAATCCGGTAAGGCTGCCGTGAGTCTGCACTGCAGCTCTGCCTCTCCCACTGCCCTGACCTGCTATTGCTCTCTCCCTTCCACAGGTGTTGATCCCTAGTAAATAGTCTGTATGCCAAATCCAATCTCGCTGTCATTTCTTCAGAGAACTGAACCTACAATATAGGTCCAAGGATTGAACATTTGAAAGCCCTCCAGCACTTACAGGTTAGGAATTTGAGGACAAACCAGAAAAGAAGACACCCAGGGAAGTGGGAGAAAATCTGGAAAGTGTAGTTTCCTATAAGCTAAAAGATGAAGGTCATTCCAAAAGTGGGGACAAGATCACCAATGTTAAAGGTTGGCGATAGTGCGATGAGGAACTGGGAATGCTCACTCAATTTAGCACCAGCAGTGATGACTTTCACCAGAGTAGTTTCAGCAGGAAAGCAGGGCCAAAGACTGAAACAGTTTCTAAGCAGAGTGTGACGAGTTCAGAGAAGTATTCTGTTTTCTTTTGTTTTGTCTTTTTTTTTGTAAGAGGAAAAAAGACTACTTTTGCCCCCTTATTTCTCACCCTACATGCCACGTACTCTTTTTCTTGTTTTTATCACTTTGTTATATACTATATATGTTGCTTATTTATTATGTTTGTTATGTACTATCTATCTCTCTTACCATAATGCAAGCCCCACAAGGGCAGGGTCCTGTCTGTTTTGTTCAGGGATGATTTCCAAAAGCCCAAGCAGTGCTAGGCTCAAAGTAGTTGTTCAATAAAATAAATTAATGAATGTATTTATAATTCCTATGCATTTCAAATACCAATTCCCTCTTCAACTTTTTCAAATTTACTTGGGAAGATATAAAAGCTCAAGCCTTTCTGTAATTTATTAGTCACAGTATATGCTTGATATTACTTTAAAATACAAGCCATGATCATTAAAACATTTATTTAATTCAATAAATAATTATACAAATAAAGAAATATTTATTGATGAGATGGTTCTATGTATTCTGTGGCATATAATGGTAGACACTATTTCCTCTCTTCTTCCTATTTGTAGTCGGCTAATGACAAATGACAGTGAAAGAAACTGTCATATCTGGTGATGATTTTGATGGATTGGTACTGATTACTTAGAAAACTATGCTGAGCTGAGACATAGATCAATTAGCTTTGCCTTCCAAGCTGTTATGAGTGGAGTGTGGCCTCATGAATGTCACATGAATACTACCTCTGAACTAGGCTGTAAGTTCCATGAAGTTAAGGACTACCTTTATTTTGCTTACAATTCTATTTTCAGAAACTAGCATGTAAGCAGTGCTTAATAATTATGTTGAATAAATAAATACCACTGATAATGCAATGAATCAGTATAACAGCATATTAGTATGAAGCTATTTCTACCTCCCTTTTTTGAAGAGGGGGGCCCTGTAAGAACACCTAGGGAAAGCAAAAAGCTCAGGAAAATGGTTAATGAGAGATCTCTCAACTTGAATCACTGGTCATCCACTCCACAAAGACTTACATTGTTGGAATCGCTGGTTGTTCCATGGCACTTAGATAACTCCTGAGAAGGGTCTAGCTGTCTCTACCTCTTGGCATATGTCTGATCCTCAGAACACTCATGGATATTTTGTTTCTATAAAATTAGGGAATGCACATGGACCCCTACCCTTTTCTGACTTTGAACAAAACAAAAAATCAACTGTTTCATGGCTTTTATATTCCCTAAGTGGAAATCAGGTCTTTTATATAAATAGCTTTAACAAAGATGAAAGAATGACCTATCTCTGCATGAAAAAATTATTAAGACTTAAAATGTTATTTTAACATTTGAATGTGTAATTGATGAAAACATATCCTGATAATTTTGCATTTGATTAACATTCTAATAATTATAAAAGTCTTATTGTGCCTATTACTCTAAGAATACTTATGCACAGATAGTAGTCTTCTCCTACTTTGTTTAATCAGCATTAACAAAGTTCTAAAAGTGAACTGAGCTTAATCATTGACTGATTTTACACATTCTAACAACTTGAGTATAATTTAGATCCTCAGTGAGGACTAAGAAACTGACAGTACTATAGGATAATAATTTCTACATGATTTACTCATAGGTAACATGTGATGTAGAAGTCTGAACAGCAATATTATTACTCCAAAATTTAATTTAAATTATTTTTTACCAAATTTTTAATATAAAATCATTTTCTTATAATACAGCTCTCATCTTAAAGTTAAGGAAAATCTTGATTAATTAAAGCCTTAGCTATGGGTTTCTGTTAATCAAAGTTTTACTGTATCTTCTTTCTAAATTCACCTTTGATATTAATTAGAAATTTAATTTTTAATTCTCATACCTTTGTGACTGTAGCTGTCCTCTTTAGATATTGATGTACTTTCAGTTTTTAAGGTGTATCATTAAAAGATCATAAGCTGCAAAATATTATTCCTGACATGGAAAAATTTTAACGATGAAGGAAAACTTCAAGTAATGTAGTTATTAGTTGATAAATAGTGTGATTATAAGCTAATCCTAAATAAAACCCATTCTATATTTTATTTTTCTTATACTTTTTATACTTAATTCTCTTGTATGATCTATTATACTAATTTTAACTTTTGGAAATGTGCTCAACTTTTTCCCTAAATATCATTTTTGGTGTATTTTTGGAGAGATTCATTTGAACTTCAAACATTAAATTCTGACCATCAGTTGATTAAAGGCAATGGAGACCAGGAAGTAAGTCAGATTTTTCTTTTCCTTTTTCCTTAATTCATCCATGTACTCCTCGGGATTTAGTTCTTCATAATTATTCTCTGGATGGGTAAATTAATGACACATGGCCTCTGTCTAACTGGTGACATATTTTCTACTACAATAAACAACCTTTTTTGCCCATTTTCTCCTATACAAAGAATTACACTATTCTGTGACTTTGGCATAATTTAGTGAATTTATTAGGTGACTAGATAAAAAGCTTTTCTATGTGCAAGCCAAAATGCACTACAATGTCAGGTAGTGCCTTATATAAGCTGCAAAATCACCTAGACTCGAAGTTCAGAAATCAAGCCAGGGCATTTTTAGATATGATTGGCCATTGACTTGCTCTCTGACCTTGACCATGTATTTTGTTTCTCTGAGACTCTCATATTTAAGCAACACGTGTAGAAATTCTATCCACTGATTTGGTAGGGTTACTATAAGAATTTTTAAAAATTTTTCAATTTTTGAAGTTTAATGTATCTTTTTTGTTATTGTTAATGATTGAACTGATGTTTACAGAGAAAGCCTTTACCATAAACCATCCTATTCAGTTAGTATTAAGGTTATTAGACATTAAAAGAACTTGCCTGATTTTTTTCTTCCTAGTAGGAATAGAGAACCAAAATAATAGTAATAATAATAATAATAATAATAATAATAACAACAATAATCAGTAAATGAAATATAACAAATTTGCAGTGCTCAACTCGGGCAGTTTGAACATGTTAGAATCTAGATTTTTTTAGTTATCTCTGGATTTCTCCCCATATTCACAATAGTAAAGTTATCAGCTACTTTGAGCCACCATGAAATTGTGACTCCATTTACTATTTAAGAGGTTGATCATCCCTGAAAGAACTAAGAATTTAAGAAATTGAGGATCCATGTAACACTCACTACATGAAAAAATAAAGGTGAAAAATATAAGCTGGGTCAAAAATAAATGAAAAGGGGGAAATTAAATTTCTATTGTTTTCCTAATTCATTTATAGAAGCTGGATAGATGTAGGTAGAAGTAGACAGGATTACCTTAAATGCATCTCAATAAAAAGGATTTAGGATAACAGACAATTTAATAATCAATAGAGTAGGAATTATAAAATAAATTTTTGCCAGTAGAATTTAGCTCAGAAGCTCAGAGATTCTACATTTGTCAAACACGTGACTTATGTTTTGAGTACTAAGTTGTTTCTATAAAAATGCTTTATTTAACAGCATAATAAAATTTCTCCTGGACAAAGCAAAATATTAATTTACCATACTGTTTCTTCTTCTAGTGAAGTAAACATGGGAGTTAAATCTAGAGTTTTTAAAGAATCCTTATATTAGTAGGGTTGAATCTATCTATCAAGGAAGAGACAATAAACAAATTAAAAGCAATAGAAAATTTCAATAGAAACTCAGTTGTTAATATCGTAAAGATCAGGTATAATACTAATAATCAAGCTAACTATGAAATTAACCAATTTCAACAAGTTTCTCAGAAGAAAAACGTTATGCCTTTGACATGATGTGGAAATACTTTTAGGAAGCAATATTCATTTTGAAAACAATGCAATATTAAGGTCTATATTTCGTTATTTAAAACAAATGCAGACCCTACTACTTTATATATATAAGAGGGAATAAGAAGAATAATTACTCTTAAATTAGATCATCTAGTTAGTGAAAAAAATCCTAAAGTTAGGTTTCAATGTTAACTTTAAAGTATATACACTAAACCGATATTTTTGCCACTCAATGGATATTTGAACTTTTTAATGATTCTATATCCAAAGCTGCTCATTTTATCATGAAATGAGTCTGAATGTTAGGAAGCTGTATTGTGGGTTGATTTTTTTTTTTAATCTGAAAATATGAATGTACTCAAATACCCTAATAATGATTTATTGATAACTGGGTGAATCCATATAAACAGTTCAACACATGAATAGTGTTTAGACATTGGTTACCATGAGAAATGCTCTAGGTCATAGGAGATCAAGAAGAACATGTATTTTCAATTTTATTTGATTCACAGATTATTAATTATCATTTAAAAATCACTCAAGGTTTTGAGCAAAACAAAATTTAGTACCACCCAGTGCCAGTTTTCCAGCTGTATCTGCATTCTAGACAGATTGGGGGTGTGTCAGCAGTGCTTAATGTTCAGCTGTTCACCATAGCCCCACTGCCAAGATGAAGGGTCATCAGATACACATGGAATCTCTGTACCATTTCCTAATATATGTGGGCAATAAGCAATACCATATTCGTATCCAAGATTAGAAACATACAAAATGCTTTTACTTTCTCAAATCAAGTTTATATGATCCATGTTGCATTTTATCAAAACTGTAATTCAGAACTAAAGGAATTATGTACCTCCATACAAGCATTATGAAATTAGTTACTATGCTTGCTTTATTTCCTTTATATAGGAATTAACATTTTTTGTGTGTGGACATTTTATTTATTTTTTATTTTTTTTAAATTTGTTGGGGTAACAATTGTTAGTAACATTACATAGATTTCAGGTGTACAATTCTGCATTACATCATCTGTAAATTCCATTGTGTGTTCACCACCCAGAGTCAGTTCTCCTTCCATCACCATATGTTTCATCCCCCTTACCCTCATCTCCCACTCCCCACCCCCCTTACCCTCTGGTAACTATTAAACTATTGTCTGTGTCTATGAGTTTTTGTTTCTCATAGGAATTAACATTTACTGTTTATTCTTTTTTGTGTTTTTTACACATTAGGTTGACTCAATAGTTAATGAGCTACTTTTGTTCAGAAAAAGAAATGTGAATACCTTTAGATTTAACTCAATCCTTTTTCCCCATCAGTTTGTTCTTCTTCCAAGAAAATCAACTTTAATTATTAAGCTTATATAATGTCTGCAGAAGACAAACTTGACATAACAATATATATCCTAAGCATCTGGGAAATTTATTGTAGCATTGAAAACTGGGCAGTATATGTAAGTATTTGTCCCATTCCTGAAAGTATTAGTAACTCCATGGAAGAGTAACTGCATCCTAGTTTCCCAGTAAGTTATTATAACCCCAATTTTGGCATTCTGGAAGATACTGTCTTTAATGACAAATGATTTTCTCCACACATGTTTGATAAAGAGATTGATGTATCAAATTTTAACATTCTAGCTAACTTTTGACTTTATTCTAACTTTTGACTTTCAGGCAACATTTGAAAAAAGATGGAAGTCAACCTTTGCATGTAATTTTATTTTACTGTTTCCATCTCTTTTATAATACACCTATTAGAATTTTGCTGATTAGGATAAAATTGTGCCCAGTTGAATTCAGAAAATAAAGGAATATAAATTAACTATTTAAAATATTCTTTATAAGTATGTAGGTGGAAAAATGACCTTGAAATATAGCTCTTTATAGAATAGAAGAAATCATTGTTTTCTCTTATTAAATTAACATTGAAAGAACATCTCATGATACTAAAAAAATGATTATTTCATTGGATATTCATAACATCATTTAGAGCAATTAAATGTGCAATTAAATGCAAACCTTATGTTCCATATTTAGAAAATAAAATGTATATCACAATTTTGTTTATTTCATAGATGAAGATGAGATAGGGAATAGTAACTAAGTAACAAGTATGAAGTACGTTTTCTCAACTGGAGAATATTTCAAGTTGTAATTTAACTCACTGAACCACAAAATGGCTCAAGTTGAAGTAACTGAAGTTTTGTTAATTAATGTGCTACTATTTGTATGGCAAGATGAACAATTAATAGGGAGAGATAAATTGTTGTCTGAGCTATGTAAATTTAATCCCAGTGATGAAGACGAGAAGAAAAGATAGAATTAGTGTAATAATAAATTATTTTACAAAAGAATTATATCTGTGTCTTTCAGATAAACCTCCAAAACACTTAGTTTTTATATGACTTTAAGAAAAAAATCTATTTCACTAGACTTTTACAAAGAACTTGGATTTGCTACTATGGCAAAAAAAAATTTTAAGGTTATTTTGTACCAGTGTACAACCCACTGGTTTCGGTTCCATCCAAAGTTTCATGGTTGTGATTCACACATAATTGAGTGTTTGACTATCGTTTCACCTACTGAGTTTGGTTATGTGTGCGTGATCCTTTCTGTATACTTGAGATAAAGAGTTATATTTTTGTGCTCAGTTTCGTTGGTTTTAGAATAGATCACCTGCAGTGGGGACAGTCAGGCATCAATGGGTTTTGAATTAAGTGTTTTTGAGACTGAATAACGTGGAAGCATTAGTTCTCATGAAAGTTTATGTTTTTTAATTAAGGTCTCTATAGATAGTTACTATTTTCTATTATTTCTTATGGGCCATCTTTTGTAAAAAGTCGATTCTACTGCTACTTGTGATATTTCAGGTAAATGCTTTTGAATTTTAGAGTAAATGAAAATAAAAAAGAATATTGTTATAGTTTGAATTGAAATCAAATATTAACTCAAATCATTATTTTCAAACCGTGCTTTAGGCCAAGAAAAAGGCAAGGTTTGCTATTAAAACCCAGATGATTAGAACAAGTATGTTACCGTGTGTGTGTGTGTGTGTGTAAGCTATATGCTTATATAATCGAACTTCTTTTGCTCAGTTGTTAAAAGAGGATACAGTCTATCTCCATTTTTGGTGTGATCAAAGTGAATCAGAAAAAAAAAGAAACACACACACAAAAAACCCCAAAAACTTCCTTCTTCCATAATACCCATCCATTGAATTTTTAAATGTAGGTACTTACAATTTATTGTAGACATTTCTGAGCTTAATAAAGTTCTGAGTATCCTATTTTAGATACACATTACCTTTGATCTTTTTAGAAGAAATTATATAAATAAGAAAACTAATGATTAGATTGTTTCATCTTTGAGATGAGCTGTGCCTTACTAATCTTGAATTGCCTTGTTGAAATCCCGTTGCACTTTTATGTTTTCCTAGGTTAAGTTGTTTTAGAGAGCTGAATAATTCAGTATAGCTTGAGTTCATTCAGATAAGTGCAATAATATTGTTCTGTTTTACCTTTTCTTGGCAATTTTCTCCTTTTTTACATATAATACACATTTTGCTTTGGTTTGAAAATACTTGTGGAGGTATACAAGTGAATGGATAACAATGACTATTGTTCCATTCTATTGTAAACATTGCCTGCCATTTAGTTCACATTCTCTTTTTCTGTTACCTTCTTTGCTTGTAGCTGATGACTAACAAAAAGCAAAAAATCTTTCCTCTCCCTCCCCCCCTGCCTATTTCTGGTATTACATATAAACCACTACAGTATACTATCTCAGATTTCTCTTTCTACTCCTCATCTTTCCTATGCTATATATTCTTCTTTATGTACTCATGTAGTATGTTACCTGCTACCCACAATTTTAGGTTAAAATTGTCTTGATTCCTCTTTGTTGGAACTTATAGTCCTATAAACTGAAGCAAATGTAGCAGCTAAATTCATTGTATATTTGAATGACATGGACAATGGTAACCTACTACTTTTGTATTTTTGTTTTTTTCTTAATACACCTCCATTTTAGACTGTTCTTCTTTTTTTGAATTACTACTGAACATGGTTTCTATCTATTTGAAGATAAAGATTATGTCTTATTTTTCTTTAAAGGTCTTTTGCAGGTTAGGCACAAAATATGCAGCCCTTAAATAATTTTTTGTATGAATGATTGGTTAGGTCAAAACAGTGTGAATGGTGAAGGGTTTTTATAATGCCTTGGGTCTTCTCTTTACCTCATATGCTCAGTAGTCCCTCAAATAATTACTATGGTTTTGACAATATTAAGTGGGAAGATAAATATCTTTCTATATCACAAATCAATTTTAACCCTTCACTTCTTACTATTTTGCCATAAGTCCCCCTCACTTCTCTACCAATAAAGAAAGGAATATGAATATCCTGAGGCCAACTTTTTTATCAGTACAAATATGACACAAGCACAGTCTTAGAGCTAGACAAAGACTAGGGTCAGAGAAGACCTAATGAGAGGTGGAAACAGAAGATTCAAGGCACTGTAACCAACAGACTTTGGTTGTAACATAAACTCACATGCCTGTATGTAAACTTTTACACTTGTTTTGTTATGATTGAATTGAATGAACAGATTTATCTAATCTTGACTGGCAGGGCTGAGCAAATTTTTCAGGTGATTTAGTCCAACATTTTATCTTGGCATTTTGATGGTTTTTCTCACTAAAGGACATGCTGAGGAAAAGAGAGTATTCACTAAAGTTTCTATTGGAGAGATGAAATAATCTCATTTCCACGGTGGATTAGAATTGTAATCTTGGTTGACCCTTTTAAATTGCTCTCAGTTTCCTAAATGTAAAAATCAGAGAATTACATTTTCCCCCATAATTAATTTGAATAGCTTTCATGAAAACACCTAGAATAGAGCATGCTTTCTTCTTTCATTCTTCCATTCTTTTAATTTTTTTCTTTCTTATATTCTTTCTTTCTCCTTTTTCTCATTCAAGTCTTCCTCCCCAACATTTCTATCTCTCTCTCTCTCTCTCTACTCTGGATTTTTTAGTGGATTTCTTCTTTTTAATCACACTATATATGCCCAGAATGCATAAAATTTACACATACATATACACACACACATATATATTACATTTTTTATATTTATATATAATTTTTTTTTGATAATGTGAAGGATGTAATCACGACCACATGTACCACTAAATAGCTAATAGACTCTCAATTTATTTAGTTTAATGGAGGAAATAATTTTAAAATGAAACACAAATTAAAACCCTGCAGGTAAATTATATTTATATTCTATCTTTATTTTCTAAAGATGTTACACTGAAACAAGTGTACTCAAGTGTTTAGTAAAAAGTGGTCATTGCATTTATACCTATCTCAAATTGCAAATAACAAATTTAGTCAATAATGTCTAATTATTCTGGTTGCATTGGATTAAATCTAAAGGGACTGTAATTATAGCATGGGTGTAATGAAAGGTTTTATATTATTATAACATTTTAGTGCTTTTATTAGGTGCTTTCAGTCATCCTTTGGCTGTGCTGTGAAATGTGGTCCTTCTTTCTTAATACAGACTAATTAGGATGGAGTTAGAAATTGCTTTATATTTTTTAAATGATGCATTTTTTTTCTGAGTTGTTCATAATAACATAGGCTAACAAACTCTGCTAAGTCAAAAATCCTTGACCTACTTTTGAAGGATGTTGTAGGATAGGTACTTGAAATTGGAAGAAAGCATTTTAGAAGACAGTGCTTGAAAAAAAGGTACAGGAAAAATGGAACTACAGGCTTTATATGAAGAATACTGAATTAAGCAAAAAGGCATGTTTCTCATTGACTATTGAGTGCAGATGAATTATGAAGCCTATTCTCTTTTCCAAATTGTTAGCTCCTGAATATTAGATGCCTAGCAACAAGTAGTATGTAAACATAAATAAATGGAAGAAATCAAAGTTATTTGAAATGAAGAACACCTGTCCCATTCTCAGTGTCCTTGACACCCACATAAGTATGGACTTCATGAGGAAAAGAGGATTTTGGTACCAGAATTAGAGCCTGTCTGGTCCATCTCATTCATTTGATAAATATGGTAAATAAGTCACAAAGGCATTGCATGACTCACCCAAGTTGGCAAATACCATCTCTCCAATTTCAGGTTGGGACTTGGGTACAATTTAACTTTGAAATTTTTCCTTTTTTGCTGTTCTACATTACAATAATTTGATAACTTGTAATTTAGTTTAACTTACTTGAACATGGTCAGTGTTTTTGATTTTGTAAAACGAAAAATGATTCCTCTTATCAATATATTAATGACTTCCTTTTTTATTTTGCTGCTAATCCAATTCAAGAAAACCATCAATATTAGCAAAAACAAAGGATAATGGAAGGTCTATTTGCCTTGAATTTATATCTTTAATTTAGTTCAACCTCCTTGTCATACTTCCAGTGGCCAACTGAAAAAGACTGTAGGCAGTCTGACCTTTTAGAATATATTTCAATATATTTCAATTTTTGATTAAAATCTGCCTTTGTCCCTCCCTGATTGTCATTTCATGTTAATTTTGGGTTTTTAATCTTTTTCTTACTTCCAGACCTTTTTTATGTTTTTTTTTTTCTTACCTCTTATGTTTGGCACAATCACAATTATTTGATCCTTAGCACTTCCTAGTCCGAATGCCTTATCTGACACTTAAAATATCTATCCACTTTCGGTAAACAATCTCCCAGTCCATTCCTAATTGCTTGTACTCCACCTGGGCACTGACTAATTTAATAGAGACCTAGACACATTTAATTTATTACTTTTATGAAGATGATATGCATTAGTTATACTTGACAAAGATAATTTTCCACAGAGATACTAGCACCTCATTATTATAAAGGGTGCTAATTTTGAAGTTTGGACAGGGAAACATTCAATAGATATCACACACCAAAGTCAATTATGAGGGAGATAAAACTTAGATTTTTGAAAGAACTTTTTGAAAAAGTTCAATGACTCTTAAAAACAGGCAAACAAACTTAAACCTTATTTGGATGGGCATAATAAATTGACAGAAAGAATAAATGGGACATTTGCGAAAGTTCCTGAGATAAACTATCCCCTTTGTAAGTGCTTATTTTCATCAAAGGGAAAAGAGTGGAGGTTGCTGTTTCCATTATCTCAAACATAGATAAGTGAGTTTCAACATGTTTACTTAGAGTTTGAGATGTTCTCTACATTGGGGCATCATAGAGTTGGTGTCTGACTCAGCACTGAGGGTAATAAGGAGAGTGAACAGAGCCTGGGAAGTAACTGCACTTCCAGTAGTGTTTCCCATGGAATAGATGTGGGCTTCTCTAGAGAAAGATGGCTTGGTGCTACGTTTTTTTTTTGTTGTTGTTGTTTTTTTAATTAAAGTTTATTGGGGTGACAATTGTTAGTAAAGTTACATACGTATGTTTCAGGTGTACAATTCTGTAATGCATCATCTATATGTCACATTGTGTGTTTTAGTGGCCTGGTGCTATCTTAAACCTTGGCCAAGGAGATCTCCTGAAGAGTGTAGAGTTGATCACTGTATGAAGGAAAGTATGAGGCTGATGGGAGGGCTAATGGAAGAAGTGCCATCTCCTGCTTAAGAGAGTACCATTCACCAGCCTTATGAGGATGATTGTTTCTTCTCTCACAACTTCTGTTTTTCCCCCTACTGTGGATCAAAACTACAGCTCAGAGAGGCGGTGAATACAAAATGGGGGTTGAAATATAAAGAAGCCAAACTCAGTTTTTTGCTCTAATGTAGGTTTCCATCCAACTATTGATCATTGCTGGGGCAAAAGGAGTCTCTCTCCATTAAATTAAGATTGATTAATATCTTGCACCAGACCCTTTTAAATGCTGATTTACTTTTTAACTGTCTATCTTGAAGTGGGCCTGGAACTGTCTGTTTTTAAGAGTGCACATCAAATAATCATAGACTTGAAGAACTTTCATCTAGTTGCAGGGGAAAATGTTTCCCCATTAAATAAATTACAAATGAAAAACAAAGACAAATAAATTAGACTTTGATGAGATTCCACACATTATGTTTATTCCTTGCAACAGGTTTATTCCTTGCAACCAACTATTCCTAAAGGAAAAAACCTTTATTTGCAAAATACCATGCCATGACTTAAATACTTCAAATAAGCCAAAATATCTATTTTACCATATGATCTGAACATTGTAATAGATGATGGTGTATGTCTCCCATGTTACAGACATTGTCTAAATTAGCACTTTTTCCCTGGTTACCATTACATAATGGTTGAAATTTTCCTTTCCTCCCTCCAGTTTTATCAATGTTATCAACCTAAAGTTGGCTTTTGTTTGTTTGGTTTTGCTTTTCTATCTCCTGTTGTGGGGCTACCTAATCAAGATAGCCTTATGTTTGTTGCCTTCCATGTAACATAGGCTACAGTTCCTTTGTTTTGTTGTTTTCACATTTCTTTCTTTCCATTTGAATATATGCATGCCTCATTAATTTACAATTTCTCTACCTTTTATATCCAATATTAAAAATTAACCTGAGATAATAGATTAGTCAACATATAAGGAGATAGTTGAGAGGCAGGCAGGCCAACTTGTTTTCAAAAGGAAGGCAACCTAGCTCCCCGAATAGTTACACCATGTTAAATGCTTATAAACAGTTATACCTATTTACCTTGGAATATGTGCAATGAATATTTGAATATTTTATGTATGCACACACACATATATTGGAGAGAGAGATTATATTCTATATTGTAATAGTAAAGACAAGGATCTCTAAACAAACTTCTGAAATTTTCTTGTTCTATGCTATATACTCCCAATGCTGTTATCTATCACTGAAAACACAGACCTCATATGTAACATTTATTAATCTTTTGCAAGGCACAGACTATTATGCCAGATAATGTTTTGGACTTTAACTATAAAATACTTTCTTATTTTAAGCATTTAAAGTGACTAGAACATAGCATTAAAAAAAACTAGGTTTTATATGATCAGAAGGGGAAAAAAACAGTTCAAATACATGGTTTTTAAATTCATTTTTCATAAAATTGAAAAAAATCTTAAAACATATAGGAACAAGAATTCGTGTTATACTATGGAATTATATCTATATGCAGAAGTGAACTGCTCATCATATTTTTTAAACCCTATGTAAAAACAGCCAAGTTTTTATCTTCACAGAAATGTTAAAATAAAAAATTTGGAGTTTTCCTACTTTTATGCAGGAAATGTACTAACCAAGAATAAAACTGTACTTCACTGAACTTGTGCCCTATGTGAATGTCATAGAAATCACAGTAGAAAACAAGCTCAGTAAACTATTTCATAAACATTACTATAAATACCTGAGTCCATTTCAAATGGAAATGAGAGTTGAATGTTCCTTTAAAAAGTTATGCTAATATTTATAGTGCTTCGTAATATTTCAATTGGTAATTCTCATTTCTGTTTTTATGGTGGAATAGTTGCTTAAAAACATACAAATCAATTCGTAATTTTCTAACTTAGTTTTTATAGAAAACTGAAAAAATACATATTTCCAGGGAATAACAAGATAGTATATAAAATGAAATACAAAGTGGGAGATGAAATTGCAGGACTGTTTTTTTCAGGCTTTTCATTTTTATTTTCCTCCTTTGTTTTCCACATCCTGACTGGACCTCAGTCAAGAGGCTTAGAAGAGATTTCTTAGATGAAAAAGAGATCTATGCATTAGCTTTCATTTTATCTGTAGTGCTCACTGATCCCCACAACAAATATTAACTCCTCTGCAGATGCCAAACATATGAAAAGGATGTCCTTTTACATTATTTTATTTATTTATTTATTTATTTTTTATTAGTTTCAGGTGTACAAGACAAGGTAATACTTAGACGTTCATCATTTATATCCCTCACACTGTGAACCCCCCTTCCCCATCCACTATCCCTCCGACCTCGCACCGAGCCATCGCATTATATATATAAAATTATAGTTGGCATTCATTATTGTTCAGATTCAGGTGTACAGTGCAGTGATCAGGCATCTACATCATCCCTGAGGTGGTCGCCCAAATGGGACACGTGTCCATCAGATACCCTACAAAATCTTTACAACATTATTGATTACGTTACCCAAATTAATTTTCAAAAACCCTGAGGTCATCTTGTGGTTACCAACTGTTTAAGACTCTGTAAAAAATTAAAAACCTTCCATTACAGAATAACAGGCATATTTAGACTAGTTTTCTTGGGAGAATATCTCATTTTAAAGTTGGTGTGGTTGTTCAGATTTTAGTTACTGATCCTGAAATTCACATGCAAAGTTTAAATTTGACCCAACATCGTATGTACAGAACAGCATGCATTTTGTGCAAATATATCTGCAGTCTCTATTTTCTGGCATCGAACAATAAGACAATGTAACATCAATTATTTTTACCTTCTGCCTTTATGATATGTAAATATTTTGTGCAAATGTTTGTATGCATACAAACACACACAGATTGAAATTTTAAGAATGTATTTTTGTATTCAATTTCAACTAAATTTATACTATTTTATTAAAATTGACATAAGCACTAGGTCACTGAACTTTCTGAAAGTTTATAATCTGATTGCTTGACTTTTCATGTGTAAGACCTCTGAAAAAAACCATTATCGAGTAGAATCACATAAAGATGAAGGAGTTAAAAGTTTATTTTGTGTGAAATTTTTAGAGGTGATCAGATATTCTGTATTTATTTCAATTTACCACGGGTGGTCAACTATTTTAGTAATTAATGTAATTTATTTATTACATCAGAATATTTAAGTGACTCTTCTGGCAATAAAACTGACCTACAGATACAAAGATGGACACAACATAGTCTCAGTTTAGTGGCGCTGACAGTAGGTTTGTACCCAATCGTTATAATCCAGGTTGATACCTGTTGCCATGCGGAGAGCACAGACATACAGGAGCTCACTGACATGTAGAGTCAGCATCTGGAAGTCTGACTGAAACGCTGGCTTCCACTTTGAATATTTTGATGTTATGCAGACATTTCTACTTTCAGTATATTCAACAGTTTTGTTTCTCCAAACTTACCTCCCCTCCTACCTCCCCCCCACGCCCTTGTAATCTCTAGAGATTTCTTCAAAATACATTAAATTTTGTGGAATACTCCCTTTTGCTTATTCAGCATTGCAATATTTGTCTAAAAATATTGACTCAAGTGGAGAGCTCTACTGAGGTTCACGAACATTAATTAGAAGCTTCCTATAAAGTCAGAAGAAAATGGATTAAGTTTATTTCTTACTAACATGAAAGCACAATCTGATGGGTTCAGCAACAACTGAGACACTCTCAAAAGGAGGTAAAAGTGTGAGGTTTCTAACCAGTTTGAGTAAACAGGAATTTGAAGCATGCTAATTTGAAATTAAAATACACTTTGGTACTTGCCTGTGCCAGCCTGTAAATCTCAGTATCTTCTAACATAGGTTTTAACAGAATGTTATTATTGTTGTTTCAATAATTTTTAGTTAAAGCTTCTATGCTTATCCTGATTTTAGAAGCATTTTGGAAAAATTGTCAGAGCAGAAAATGATGAATATAATTATCTAATAAAACATATATTGAGTATAGTCAGTATATGAGACATATGCTCATTATTTACCTTGTGCTGGGCACTGCTTTAAGTGTTCTAGATCCCTAACTCATTTAATTCTCATGACAAACATGTGAAGAAGGAAATATAGAATTGCTTCCCCATTTTACAAATGAGGAAACTGGGTCACCACATGATTAAGTATCCTGCAATGTCACATAGCTAGTGATTTACCGAGCTAAATCAAACCCAGTAAATCTGGTTTCAGATTTGCTTCCTAACCCCATTGCCTTTAATTTGCTGCATATGAATATTTAAATTTTCTAAATATTCATATATTATGTTATGTTATAATAGATACTTAATTTTGCTACATTTAACATTATGTTAACTCAATTTAAAAAACCTGCAAGCCTGCTACAGCTACCAGTAAATACAGGAAAACACACACAAATCAACCTGTAGATAAAAGTATTAAAGGAATAAAGAAATGTGGATACCTAAAGTAAACCTACCAAATACTTATTTAGTATTCTATTTTATCTTTATAGATTTTTTTTAAACTTTAGTAAAGGGTTTTGTATGGAGGGTATTAATGATGATAAGCAGTACACTGCTTTCCTAAACCATATGGTGTCTATGTGGAAAAACTTTAAATGACATGTAATCTCTACCTGGACTGACAGGCAGTTATTTATTAATTGACATCTGTTTTTTAACAAATTGTTATAATCCCATCAATTATAATCATAATAATTAAATTTAATTATTTTTACTGTTTCTTATTTTTCTATTTCTGATTGAGCTATAGCTATTATCTGTTATTATTAAGAGCATTTAAAATTGTGCCTGCATTCCTTATAGTTTACACATTAATCCTATATTTTATTGTTCTATAATTTACAATATGGTGGACTTTGGATAATATGGTTTCCTTTTGCTAAATATGTCCACACTACTTGAGTTGTATAAGTGTAAACCCATTTTTTATTTATTTTTTATTTTTTAAAATTTATTGGGGTGACAATGGTTAATGAAATTACATAATTTCAGGTGTACAATTCTGTATTACATCATCTATAAATCCCATTGTGTGTTCACCACCCAGAGTCAGTTCTCCTTCCATCACCATATATTTGATCCTCCTTACCCTCATCTCCCCCCCCCACCCCCCTTACCCTCTGGTAACCACTAAACTATTGTCTGTGTCTATGAGTTTTTGTAAACCCACTTTTTCATAATCAATTTATATAATTTAATTACCATAGTTCTACTTTTTAAGTTGACCACTGATTGAAAGACACTTCAATGAGTTAATAAATACTACTGCACTGAAAGTAGACACTGTAAAAACCATTGTTCATGGCAATGTACCTCACTACTGAAGACTCCATTTGCTACACACTATCCTATATATCGGCTGGGCCCCTCTTCTGGAGTTAAGGTGCCTGCACTTCTGGGATTTTTCAACAAAGAGCAGTGTTATCCTGGATACCCAACAAATGGCAGTACAATGTATTTCATCTTTTCTTATGGCGGAATATAGATGAGGGTAAAGGGGATCAAATATTTCGTGATGGAAAGAGAACTGACTCTGGGTGGTGAAAACACAATGCGATATATAGATGATGTATTACAGAATTATACACCTGAAATCTTGGCTAATGATTGTCATCCCAAAAAACCTTAATTAAAAAAAATATGTGGAAGAAGATATGAAAAATAGAAATTCCAAGTAATGTCAGATTTAGGAATATGCATTTAGGAATGTGCATTTAATTTTCTTCTGTTTCCTATGTTTTAAGCCTATCACCAGCTCATTTTATAACTCTTGCTAAAGAACGTGTGTTTTAGTCTCTGTTTTGAATGCCTTTGTGCTATTGACCAAAAACAGGTAAAATTAGCGCATCAAGCTTTCAGTTCTATTCTTTCACTTTTGTTAGGAGTCTCTTCTTTCAAGCCGAACTCTGTTCAGTCCAGAGAGGTGACTAAAAATACAAGCAGAAATCCCCTCACATGTCCGTCCTACAGGTTTCTATTTACCTTCTAAATTTTTTTGAACAGTCTCCTCATTTGTATTTTGTCTCCACTGAAAAGATACTTCTCTACACACATGAGGCTTTATTTCCCCATCTGTATCTGCCCTCTGTCTGTGGATCAGATCAGTAGGACAAGCAATACGATTATCCATAATACCCAAACTAGCAGAAACCTATAGTCTGCCCTAACCTGAAATTTTGCTCACTACTCTTCTATTTTTATATTTTATATATTTCTTGCACGTCAGAGATATTGACAACAACCACACACACAGAAATAATAATTACAATAGTATTATTGAAAATATCTCATAGTTGCAAATATCTTCATAGCTGAAAAACACAGATGAAATAATGAAAATATAATCATTGCCATAACTGATGTAAATTAATACTGTGTAGAATTTCAGTTTGATCTGAAATAGTCAATGTTTGAATATAAGTGTTGAAAAAACAAACAACAAAAAAGAACAACTGAAGCTTTTACTAGCCATTTAGTAGGAAAAAGGGAAAGAGAAAAGATTGTTAGAAAAAAAAAAAAGGAAAAGAAGGAAAGATAAAAGTGAGAGGATAAAAACAAATAGTATATGCCAAAAATGCTAATGGCCATCTCTCATATTAATTGTCAATTATAAGCTCTTTACAATAATTTCTAAAATTACAAGAAATATGATACTATATCATTTTGTTAATCTTCATTTTTTTAGCTAAATAATAAGGGTATCTGTAAGTTATGTTTTTATATGGGCTGAAAGGAGCAGAAATTATATATTTTCCCTTTTAAAATATTTTAAAATTGCTAATTATCTGGAAAATTATTTTTAAGAACTTTAGTAATTAGTTCATTAAATAAATAGATAACCCTTAGAATGTTTCTTACAGTTTGTTATTTTTGTTAGAATTTTCTTTGGAAAGTACAATTTCTTAAGACATTTTTGGAAAATATTTTATTTCTGTCATAGTAAAAAGTTATATGACTCATTTTATTCAGGACAAAATTAATCATATTGATTTAATTTTACAGAGTGTTGTTGATGACATGTTAATAAAGATGGAATCTCTAATTTGGGCATATTGTATCTTTTAATGGGATACTATTATTCCTTATAATATGTTCTATGTGTCACATTGAACATGATTTTAACAAAAAAACTAATGAGGGGAAAAGGAATGTAAGAGGACTGGAAGTTAAACAGCAGGCTCATGCCCTGGCAGATTCTCCTGATTGAGAAGAATTTGATTCCTGTTCTTTCAGAAAGGGCTAGATTTAATTAGTGACATTTATTATTATCTTGTCTGTATAACTTTACATTTTATGAACAGTGAGAGAACTGAAATAAATTTACCACACCCAATTTAACCTATGTCTTTAAAGGTGGTTATGGTGAGAGGATTTTTACTACACAAGGGGGCAATTACATATTAGACATTTGATATTTGTCACTCTGAATAAAGAAAGCTTTTAGATGTCAGTCTAGAATTATTGGCAGAGAAAATGAATTTTGAAGGTGTAAAATCTGATGTCTGATGTCAGAGTCTTAAAGGTATAAAATCTGATGTCTGATATCAGAGTCAGCCTTAAATATATTCAGCAGTAGGCAGTCTTTTAGAGCCAACAGGGATAGGAAGCTAGCATCTGTTGAAATATTCTGGGTGGAGATTGCTTTCTAGAGGCAGGAGGAAGAAGATAATCTTGTCACAGAGAGAAGGGGACTTAATAAACGCAAAGCCTTTTGAGAGTGTCTCTGTTTGTATCACTTTGAGCCTTGCTTTAATTTTAAAAGCCCACAATACATAGTAAGAAAGAGGCCTAAGGGTGTTTTTATGGCAATATTTTTCTTGTTTAAGTGATAACACTAGTTGATCTACTTGTCTGATTCTAACACATTTCTTTATGAAACTGGTTTTTGAGCATTAACAATAACTCAACAGGTTCCAAGCAATTTTTACAAAAGAAAAAGAAGTTTCATGATTTTAGACACTGTTTTCTTATAAATCCAGGTACTTTTAAAAACCCACAGAGTGTATTCAACTTGCATCTGTATTTGCTTTGCATTTAGTAACAGCAGGCCTATGGTGTCTTTCTTACATTGAAACCCCAGCTTCTCAGGCCATTGTTTATCTTGACTAAGTCTTAAAAAAAAACACCTCCCTCTTTAAGATCATAGAATTTCACTACTATTATTAAAATCTCACCACCAATTGCCTAATCTTTCATTTCATGGAGACACATTTTAGTTGTTAGGAATCTAGAGGTTTTTCTTTTTAAAAGCAAAAGAAGAAAAAGAAAGACAGAGTCACATACACACATGAACATATGTGTATAAATGCACACACTCACACACAGAAGGAAGAAAAATCACGTACATATAAAAGCCGTGTGCTTTCATTTGTAGAACAATAAAATACTTGCAATTTTCTTCATTCTTAGTGGCAAGCCAAGTTCCAATTAACTCATTTCCAATCACAGTATAATTATCCTATTTTCTGCAGTCTATAAATTTGCTTTGTTTTAAACGAAGAATAATTATCTGTGAAACTAGTGTGACCTGACAGTTTGCACTAGTGCAATCTTTGCTTATTAAACCAAGCAAAATTACTAATACAATGATTTTAACTTGCAAGTACTTACCTTTATGTAGATACTATCAATTGCAGAAAAAAAAAAGAAAGATTGCCAGAGGGTAAGGGGGGTGGGGGGAGGGAGATGAGGATAAGGGGAATCAAATATATGGTGATGGAAGGAGAACTGACTCTGGGTGGTGAACACACAATGGGATTTATAGATGATGTAATACAGAATTGTACACCTGAAATTATGTAATTTCATTAACAATTGTCACCCCAATAAATAAATTAAAAAAAAATGTTCTTCTCTGCTAATTCCAATACCTGAAAAAAAAAAAAAAAGGAAAGATTGCTAGATTGGTTACAGTAATGTTCGATAGATTGATAGATTAATAGATTGCTTATTTTGAGAAATATTTAGGGAAGCGTGATTAAATTATGTGTTATTTATTTGGGTTATCCTATAGATACATTTATAATTGAAACCTAGAATATATGTAAAACACAATGAGCAATGTTTTTTTTTGTGTATGTGGGAGTGGGAAAGCAATGTAGGAAAACTTTGGCTCTTGCTTGTCAATTTATAGGGGAATGTTTGTTTTGGATTTTAGGAGGTTAAGGGAATCTGGCAATTATTTTTGTTGATGACAGGGTCACTAGTTGATTCATCTATGTGACCTTATTTTGCTCTTCTGAATTGAGTGTCTACCTAAGAGTGTGATACCAAGATATTCGCAAAATCCTGATTAAGAATGCAATGTATGTTTATGATAAAAAAATTTGAAAAGTGAAAACATGAGAGAAAATAGTCATTATTTATTGTAAAAACTGTGTACCATTATATAACAACTTCTTTTATGCATGCAAATGAAAGAAACACTCTACCAAATTCTGATTGCCAGTAAGATTAAATTGTATAAATTACCTGTAGATTATCTGTGTATATATGATTTTTAAACAGATATTATATGTACATATAACTGCATTACATGTCATCAAAAAATCTTATACATGAGCACTTTAATTCTCTATAGACTATAACTCAGTAGACAATAATGTAATAATTAGTAAGATAATAAAGGACATTATGAAGATTAAATAATAATAATATATGTGAAAGAGCTTTATAAACAAAAGTGTTACTTTTAAGTTACTTGAGGTTAGAGCCCTGACCAATCCCCTGAATATGCTTAGAACCTAATGCACGAGCTGCTACACATGCAAAAAGGGCTGGCTGCTGTAACATATGATTTTAATGAGGAGGTTATCGATTCTCTGAGATACAAACAGTAATGTTTAAAAGGCATACAGAGCCTGGAATTTGGACTTTTCAACAGGGAACCCTTAGGTTTGTGGATTGAAAAGTAGTGTGAGATTAAGTGGGAACATGAAAAACAAAATAATCTGGTAAATACTCTACATTTCCACTGGCATAAATCAGAAGTCTACAATTTGATTTAAGACATATGAAAGACATTTTTACTGTGTGAATATGGTTAAGAAATAGAAGTATAGATGTTAATGGGATGATTTTCTAAAAAGAAAAGCCCACACATATACTAAAGGCTGCTAAGTACTGACCAATTTAATGTATAAAGGACACAAACAACTTTTGAAAAATTGGGCTATAAAAGGTTTTGTCCTTCTTATATTATTGTCCAGAGACCTCCTAAAATTTAGTCAGGGCAAATACAGTAGGGATGCTTTGTTTGGGTGATCATTTGTGCTCATCAAGCGTTAGTACACATGAAGCTTTTTAATAGTCATTAAAGCAAATACATAGCAGTTAAATATATTCATAAGTCATACAAAAAAGCAAGTTAGTGCCTTAGAAGTGAATTAGGTTAGACTCTGGTTTCAGCTTAAAGAAATAGAAATGCTAATTGTAGTAGATATCATGTAAAGAAAGAAAAAACTAAATATATTAAAGATAATAGCTGTTATAAATGAATCACTTTCATTCTTTGGTTCTCTATAGGAAATAATCAGTGTCACCATCCATACTGGTCATTAGAATTTGGTGGAGTGTTCTCTCATAGTCATTCACATTTTCACTTAAATCAAGTTGAGTGGTTTCCCCCTTGCCCCCACCCCATGTAAAAAGTAATTGTAATTTACTAATGATGTTCATAATATTAGTTGGGGGTAGATTTAGCCTTATAAACTTTGCAAATTCAATTCAGAATTCCTTAAATCTGGGTCCAATGAACTAATATAGTTTTTTTTAAAGACTTTATTTTTTTTTCTCAGAAGTTTTAAGTTTACAGCAAAATTGAGGGTACAGAGATTTCCCAGATACTCCCTATCCCCACACATGCACAGCCTCTCCCGTTATCAACATCTCCACCAGAGTCGTATATTTGCTAAAATTGATGAACTTACACTGACACATCATAATCACCCAAATTCCATAGTTTACATTAGCGTTCACCATTCCCCCAATTTTAAAAGAATGATTTCACAATAACACCTGTATAAAACAATTAACTTTTTAAAAAAATGTAAGAATTTTAACAGTGCATAAAAGAAGACAGGATCAAAATGATGGAGAAACAAACTGGAGAAATGAAAGGCCAATCGATGAACAGTTGCAAACAGCTACAATGGGAGTAGCTCTGGACGTGCCCCAAATCAACGTCAACATAACAAGAGGAGTCAAGGGGGATCTCTGGGAAAATTCACCCAATGTTTGTATTATATATTATGGAAACTTACATAATTAATTGATGGAAGTAAAATATAAAACATTTCTGGTAAAATCTGGGAGAAAGAAAACTGGAAACAATAGTGTAAGTGAAAGATAGTTTAGTTTCTAATAATAGGAATAATAGACTTATTTAATCTAGGTATTATCTAGTTAATTCAGAGGTATTCATAGTGTGGGTGACAGCCATCCTATTAGTTTTACTCTAGCTGCAACACAGAGGTTTAATTGGTATTCATCTCTTGAAGACTTCCTCATTTTGTTTTTTTATCTTTGGATTGAGACGTGGTTCCTAGGCCACTGGGTACAATATCATTCAGAATGGTTTCATTGTCCTAAAAATCTGTGCCCTCTCCATCAATCCTCCCTGTCCCCTAATTCCAGGCAATCACTGATCTTCTTACTTTCTCCGTAGCTTTACCTTTTCCAAACTGTCATGTAGCTGGAATCACACATTATTTAGACTTCTCAGATTGGCTTATTTCGCTTACTAATATGCATTTAAGTTTCCTCCATGTCTTGATAGATCATTGCTTTTTAGTGCTGAATAATATTCCAATATTTGAATATACCACAGTTTATTTATCCATCACCTAGTGAAGGACATCTTGGTTGCTTCCAAGATTTGGCAATTGTGACTAAAGCTGCTACAAACATCCATGCACAGATTTTTATGTAGATGTAAGTTTTCAGTTCCTTTAAGTGCCAAGGAATGAGATTGATTGCTTATATGGTAACAGTATGTTTAGTTTTGTAAGAATCCACCAAACTCTTCCAAAGTGACTGTACCATTTTGCATTCCCACCAGAAATGAATGGGAGTTCCTGTCACTCCACATCCTCTCCAGCATTTGGTGCTGTCATTGTTCCAGATTTTGGTCATCCTAATAGTGTATAGTGGTATGTCACCGTTGCTTTAGTTTGTGTTTCCCTGATGAGATATGATGTTGAGTATCTTTTCTTATTCTTATTTATCATTTGTATGTCTTCTTAGTGAGGTAGCTGTTAAGATCTTTGGCTCTGTTTTTAATTGGGTTATTTGTTTTCTTATTGTTGAGTTTTAAGAGTTCTTAGTATTAATACATTTTGGATAACAGTTCTTTATCAGATGTGTCTTTTGCAAATATTTTCATCCAGTCTGTGGCTTCCCTTTTCGTTCTCTGGGCAATGTTTTCAGTAAAGCAGAAGTTTTTAATTTTAATGAAGTCCAACTTATCAATTATTTCTTTCACGGATTGTATCTTGGCCTTGTATCTAAAAAGTCATTGCCATATCCAGTCATCTAAGTTTTCTCCTATGTTATATTGTAAGAGTTTTATAATTTTGCATTTTATATTTACGTTTATGATTCATTTTGAGTTACATTTTTGAAGGGTATTTAAGGTCTGTGCCTGGATTCATTTTTTTGAATGTGAATGTTCAGTTGTTCTAGCACCATTTGTCAAAAAGACTATCTTTGCTCCATTGTATTGCCTTTACTCCTTTGTCAAAGATCAGTTGAATTTATTTGAGTCTATGTCTGTGTTCTTTATTCTGTTCCACTGATCTATTTGTCTGTTGTATTTTAGCAGTATTACACTGTCTTGATCACTGTAACTTTATAATAAGTCTTCAAGTGAGATAGCGTTAGTCCTTCAAATTTTTTCTTCTTCAATATTGTGTTGGCTATTCTGACTCTTTTGCCAATGCCTTAATTTTGTTGGTTAATTATAGTTACTCTGTGACATGCATTGCATTGTATATCACACTGCCTTCATTATCCATAAAAATTGGCAACACAATATTATGGATAAAAAAATCAAAGTTTTAAAATATTTCCTTTCAATAATGTTATTCTGGGAAAACTTGAACTAGATTTTTGAAAACCCAGACATCGTTTCAAATTTAGCAAATGTCAAGTAGAAGGAAACAATGTCCTTTTCTTGACTTTCATAATACATTACTTCAAATAAGCAAGAGATTTTTTAAAAAAATTTGAAATAGATTCAGGGCTGGATTCAGGTACAGCTCTGAGTGTAAACATTGATTCAGACTATGTACATAGTGTCTTTTGAGAACTAAAAGGCTCGTTCAACATTTAATAAATTTTACTGGAGAACATACTAGATGCTAGGATATGAATACAGTGAAAAATCAATATAATGGAGGAAGAGAAAAATTAAAAAAAAAAAAGGAATGTAAAATTTGTAACATGTCAGGTGGGGATATAATGAATGATGGAGAAAATAAAGCCAGGAAAGACACAGAGAATACAGGGTTGAAGTTAAATTTTGAAGTGTTTTAGTAAAGGGAGGTTTCAAAGAAAGCATCCTGAAAACATGAAGCATGTGAGAACATGAATATGCATATCTGAAGAAGGAGCATTAATTCAAGGCAGAGGCTCTGAAGCAGGATGGCTTCCGATAGTTTGTTCATGGATCTTTACTGAGGCTAGTGTAGTGGCATGGAGTAAGTTGGGGGAGGTGATAGAAACAAAGATTAATAAAAAATTGGTTATAGAGGTGGGAACGTACAAGCCTTTGTTGGCCACTGCAAGCAATTAGGTTTCTACTCTGCATGTGAAGGGTTTTGTAGAAAGGATCAGAATGAATTGACTTGTCTTTTCCTATTAACTCTATGGGAGCAATGGTAGACTTATAGAGACCAGATGGGAAGTTTTTGTAATAAACCAAACTTAGAACAGAGTGGCAGCAGAGATGGTACAGTGAAGTGGTTGAAATAAAGTGAAGTGGTTGTTGGTACCACTTTGGGAAATTGAACTGTACCTACAGATTGAATATTGAAGATAAGAAAGAAGAGTAAGGAACAACTCCAGACTTTTTGGTCTGAGAGACTGGAAGGATAGAGTTGCTGTTCCTGAAATGAGGGTGGGGTTGGAGAGTATAGGAGTGGCTTTGGGGGAAGTTTAAGAATTCTGTTTGGAAAATTTAATGTGAGATTTGTAATAGCCATTCAAGTGAAGCTATTAGTCTTGAATTAAGAGGAAAGGCCTGGGCCAGAAATATACATTTTAGAGTGGTCAGCATATAGATTGCATTTAAATCCATGAAACTGGATGAGATGTCCAAAGGACTTTGTGAGATATAGCAGAGGTCCAAGAACTAAGATGGGAGATAACCAGCATTTTGAAGTTGGAGAGATGCAGTGTAGCCAGCAAAGGGGATGAAAATAAGTGGTTAGGGAGGTGGGAGGCAAACTAGAAGTACATTGTCTTCTGGATGCCTTGTAAAGGAACTTTTCATTTTCCCTCAAATATCTCATCTACTGACTTTATGTACCTAGGTAATATTTGGAATTACTTTTAGAAAGATTTGGATAATACATAATCCTGAGTGGAGAAGAAGAATAGATTTTACAGAGTTTATATTAGAGACTTTTACTTTTTAATGACAACCTCAAGACTTTTTCTTGAAATACAATCAACAATTACTTCACAAATGACAGACTGACTTTTGGACTACACTTGTCAGAAGTAATTCATATGATCAGGACGGTGGCTTTCATGAATCTTTACTGTCATAAAACCTCCACTATCAGAAGGACTAGAATATCAGAGTTATGTTCTTTACTCTCAAGTAGTTTCCAAGGAAATACATAAAGTAATTGTAAACTTGGGAAACTTTATACATATGTTTATATAGCTTCTCTGCCTTTTGGCTAAAATCAAGTATATTTAACATATGTACACTCTCACTAACAGTTACAAATAAACACATAAAGGCACTTTGTTGATACTGAGACACTCAGATGAAAGATAGCTAAAAGGTTCTAGTTCTTCAATAAGAATATAAGTTTTAAACTAGGGTAAAAATACTAAGCCACATGTTAAAAGAGTATAATAATGTCCATGGAAGTTTATGTAGGTGCATACAGATGGGCTAGCTAAGGACCAAAGAGGAGTTTTACTTCGACTCAGTGGGTCTTTATATAAAAGGTGCCATTATTTTTAGAGACTGAATTAAATTTGGGGGGAAAGGGAAGAAGTATATTCCAAAGGCAAATATAAAAATAAAACAGCATATATAGCAAAGGGCAAAAAGTGTATGGTCTTCTTTAAGGGATATTTTTGTGAAACTCCTTTCTCTTTGGTGACATTATGAGACTACAGATATGTTCAGGCCTGTCATAACCCATAGCATATAACCTAGATTTCAAATGATTATTTTTTTATGTCTTCCTTGCTAGATTGTGTTTCTTGTGAGCAAAAAAACAAGGTCTGAGTCTCACACATCAACATCAACATTTATATCTCCTGGCAGTTGAAAAAAAGAAAAAAGATATGCATTTAAAGATACATCATTGAGCTATTTGTAATATCTATGATTAGAAGGACAGCATATCCTATTTTGATAGGAAAGTTCAAGTGTATGCTTTTCCTTCTTTCTAGTATAATTCTTAACTCTGTCCCCTTTCCCTTTGAAAAGTGTTCTGGTGTAGATGATAAGTTATATTGTCACCATATCTATGACACAAATAGATTATAATTTGCAGAAACAGATTTGAAACAACATCAAATTTGATTGATAGAGACCAGATAAAATTCCCAGGCAAATAAAACATGAAGAATTTTAAAGTGACCACTGCTGGTATAAAATGATTATAAAAAGCCTAGACTTTACAAAGGGCAAGTCAATTAGATAAGACATATCAAATTAATTTGATCATGACAGGCCAGACTTTGGGTAAAGAGGATTAGAAGAAGAAAAACTCCCCCTACTTCTGATACATCAGTTTTTTTTTTTTTTTTTTTTTTTTAATTAATTTATTTATTAGTTTCAGGTGTACAAAACAAGGTAATACTTAGACGTTCATCATTTATATCCCTCATACTGTGAACCCCCCTCCCCCCATCCACTATCCCTCCGACCTCACACTGAACCATCACATTATATATATAAAATTATAGTTGGCATTCATTAATGTTTAGCTTCTGATGTACAATGCCATGATCAGGTATCCACAGTGATACATCAGTTTTTGTTTGCTTTGGAATTAACTTGTATAGCCTCTGAAAAACATTACATTTAAAATCTAAATTAAGCTTTTATTGAAGGTTATTCAACTACGATTCTTGCACAGAGTACATGCTTCTGAAGCCTAAAAGTACAGTTGATTATATTAATTAGTGATATATATATATATATATATATATATATATATATATATACATATATATATAACACACATATATATAGTCTTAGTCAGCTAGGGCTGCTACAACAAGATGCCTTAGGATTGGTGACTTAAACCATAGAAATGTATTTTTCACAATTCTGCAGGTGGGGAAATCCAAGGTCAAGGTATAGGTGATTATGTTCTTTCTGAAGGCACTCTTCCTGGTTTGCAGATTGCTCTAGTCTCTTTCTCTTCTTATAAGAACCCTAATCTTATCTAGGGGCTCCACCCTTATGATCTCATCTAAAATTATCTCCCAAAGTCTTCACCTTCTAATATATCCCACTGGGGACTAAGATTTCAGTTTGTGAATTGTGTATGTGTGTGTGTGTGGGGGGGATAAACATTTAGTCCAATGCATGTCAATGGAGCATAAAGAATATTAAAAGGCAAATAATGAAACAAACAAAAAAACCCAAACACCTAAAACTTTGTAACATGCCACAAAATCTTATTACGTATACTATATACAGAGCTGTTTTGAATTATTCATTAAGGTTTGGCATACATGGTAGAAGAACATATTAGTCAATTCATGGTAAAATAAATACAAATATTTAACAAATGTGAAAAAAATTAGTATTTTAGCAATAAAAGATTGAAAATAAAAGTAGTTGATACATCATTTTTCTTTTGTAATATTAAAAATTGACCATATATTTCCAAAGTATAATGAGCAACATTTTGACAGAATTCTAAAGGAAACAAAAAACACATATAAATACACATACCTACCTAAATACAATGACATAACCTTTTGTAGATTAATTTGGAATTATCAAAATACCCATTTTTGTTTTTGATTACTTATTAATTTCACTTCTAGAAATTTATGTGTATAAAATTTATACTTTATAAAATGTATGTTTAAATAAAACTATATATTGTATAATTATATGTAATTACATAATGTATAAATATATTATGTGAATATATTTATAACATATAAAAGTGTAAGATATAAAATTATATACTTATAAAATATTTATATAAAATAGATGTATATCTATATATTTTGCCATATTTAAACATTTTATATATATTGTATATGTCTCCATAACATCCCTATTCATAGTAGGAGAAACTTCAATAAAACACCAACCTTAATTAATTGGTTAATCCATATAATATAATATTTAGCAGTAAAAATAAAGCACATTTAAAGATATCATTTAACAAAATGTGTACATGCTCATGATGTATTGATGCTTAAGTAAACACCTTACTGTTCTTCCTTCAATAGTTTTTTTCCTCTGGATATGTTGGAAATGGGAAGGTTCCATTTAAGCCTCTGATAACTGGTCTTCCCAGTAACTGCTGCTTGGTATTTTAGTGTAACTCCTAGATGTAAGCTTTTCTTCCCTAGGACAGGCAGTCTTTCTTTCACTGTTGGTCACTGTCCATATTACAAGACAGTATCCCTTTGACACCCAAACATCTCATCTAGTTGTTGAGATTGCCACTGAAAATCAATCTCTGAAATTCTTAAGAGAATTATGTTACTACTTTGTATCTGTGGCAGGGAGACTGGGTTTATTCTCATCACATCTGATTCTCCCAGTTATACACTTTTGTGGAAAAAATAGGATATGAATCCTTCATAATACTTATAAACAAATAAAATGTGGAAAAATGCATGTAAATTTTGTACAAATAGGAGAGGTTTTTTTCTTTGCCAAACATATTTGTTTTCTAAAATAAACATGACTCTCAAAAACATTTTTTGAAACAAATTGCAAAATAAATGAAACACATGATCCTGGATTAAATCCTGGACTAGACATTTTTTTCTTCAGCTATAATGTTCATTGTTTGAACAATTGATGAAATGTGAATGTCTTTAGGTTAGATAATATTGTACCAATGGTTGTCAAAGAGAACATTTATGCTTTTAGGAAATAGATGCTTTAGAATTTGGAAGTAAAAGGATATTATGTGTTCAATGTACTTTCAAACAATGAAGAAAAAATTATAAATCTAACAATCCGTTTATCTCTCTATCCATTGAGAGAGAAAAGGATAGTATTTGGAATCTGGGAACTTTATACTAATTAGGTAACTTTTCTATAAATCGACATTATTTCAAAATTTTAACAATTTTTTTTAAATGTAGTAAATATTTTTTTAAAAGCAAAACTATACGAACACGCATATGTGGACACTTACACTTGGCTTGAATCTAGTATAGCCTTGCATTTTCAGAACTAAATTTTGAATAAAAAGACGGTGGTGAGTATCAGACTAAAATGGCATTATAGTTCTGTGATAAAAAATGGACTTAAAGTTGGGAGGTTTAAATTTGGCTTCTGAATCATCACATAATAGCCAGGTAGCCATCAGAACTTTGGATTTCATATTCTTCAATTGGAAAATTGAGAAGCAAGATCTGCCCCAAATGATACATATAGTTGGATTTATTACATCTGTTGTGTACATTTAGATTTCAAAATTGAATGATTTGACTTATTAAGTAACAGATGCTTCATCAATAAATCCAGTCAACAAAATGTGTATATTTAACTGAGGAATATTTACAGAATATTTATACATAGGATTATGACTTGGATTAAGCTGTCTCTATGATTATATGTCAACTAAGTTATAAAAGACTATGAAGTGTTAATAAGAGTATATAGACTTAAAATGTTGTGTATTATGAAGTTCTGTTATGAGTAACAGAAGTAAATTCAAGAAAAGAATAAGTGAATGAATTAATCAGAAACAGTTTTGGGGACAAAAAGGAAAAAAACGAGAGTTGTTAGATGGCGGGGGGGGGGGAGTGGGGATAAGGGGAAAGGTGTAGGGATTAGGAAGCAGCTGGTAACCACAAGATGGCCTCAGGGTTTTTGAAAATTAATTTGGGGAACGTATTCAATAATGTTGTAAAGATTTTGTTGGGTATCCGATGAACATGCGTCCTATTTGGGAGACCACCTCAGGGATACTGTGGATGCCTGATCATGGCATTGTACACCAGAAGCTAAATATTAATGAATGCCAACTATAATTTTATATAATAATGTGATGGCTCAGTGCGAGGTTGGAGGGATAGTGGATGGGGGGAGGGGGGGTTCACAGTGTGAGGGATATAAATGTTGCACGTCTAAGTATTACCTTGTCTTGTACACCTGAAACTAATAAATTAAAATTAAAAAAAAACACACAAAGAAACAAACAAACAAAAAACTATATATTATGTTGTCAATGACATTATTTTTTTACCTTTATTATTTTTAATGTCAATTATACAGTTTTAATTTGGGGTTAAATTATATCATAGAAAGAGATTTTTAAGCTAATATACATGAATTTTTTTATGTTATACATGTATACATAGTGTGTGTGTGTGTGTGTGTGTGTGTGTGTACTCTCTTGTGACATTCTTTAAAATGTCTAAGCATGTCACCGGGGACTAGCAGACATTTTGAGGACAGTTAGAATTTGTTTCAAAACAGCAATTACTATATTAAATCTAATATGGTGAAAATATATATACTTTATTAATATATCATTATGCTTTTGAGCTATACAATCCAATAGAACTAATGTAATATTTTTCTATTAATGATATTATTTTCTCTTAGAAAACATTTAACTTATATCCTATATTCTGGGAAATGTTATAACTTTGGGAGAATTATGTGATGTAAACCAGCTGCATATTAATATACTATAATTTTCAACCAATTTAGGATTTGTCAAGATGCTTCTTTGAAAATATCCTGTCTTATAGTCTTCTTTTTTCTTTAAAATAATCAAGCAGTATGTAATTCCATTGTTCTACTAAAAAAATTCATGTCTTGGAGAAAGCTAATTCAATGTTATCAGATAAAATAATAGCAAAAACAATTTAGAAATAATTTGCAATGTCAATAAATTAATTTTCTGTTAATTTTATATTTAAAAAGTGTGTGCATATTAAAATTAGAGCATGTGTTGTAGACTGTACTAAATAATCAAGTTTAGTTTAACATAAAAAAGAGAATGCATTAATCTTTATGTTTAATAAATCATTAAAGTTTAACTTTTTTTACATTATAGATAATTTATAACAAAAATTAAGTATCTGCTTATGTCAATAATTTTCAATTTTTAATTAAATTACATCTCTTTTAAAATTAAGTCCAAATTAAGATCTTGTGTTTGAAGTATAAAATTTGCAACTTTATTCAAACTTAGTGAATCTGGTTAAATTTTTGCTTTACCAGCCATGAACTACCTTGATGAAATAAACCTGATAGTAGAAAATAATGAATGCATTTTTGGTTCTGTGGAATTCTTTTAGGTAGTTGATAAGAAATAACATAGAAGGGAGAAAAATAATCTAAGAATATTGGCTTTCTTAATTATTTATCATAAACTTATCAACAGAATGGGTTCTGGAAATGTGAAATGGCATGTATCTCAATTACATTACTGGATACACAGTAGGTATTAAATAAATATTTGTGGGAAACATAAATAAATTAATAACTGAATGGATAAGGAAAAAAAATCTTTAGGATGCCCATTATTATGGTCATTATAAAATAATCTTTTAAAAACAGATTGGGCATAATAAAAATTATTCCAAATAAACTAATACTATTTTATATCTACACACTAATGGAGAAACTTTTCATGAAGTCTGAACTTGTACTAACTTCAAACTTCTATTACCTATTCTTCCCATTTATCACCCTAGAGCATCTGCTCTCACTTAACTCTGCCTTCTTTCGTCACTTCCATGCATCTCTTTAAGGATTTTCTTTAAATGGATTTAGAAATTCTGGTAAATTTACTCTTCCTTAAAATACAGTGATCTATCTAGTAAACATTGCTTAGCTCATGGCTAAATTCCTAAAATACATATAGCACATTTTATATTTAAAAAAATCTGAAACTGTTTTAGACTTCCCAAAATGTTTACTGGAACAAAAAGATAATTAAAGAAGGTTTAAATTTCATATAGTGTTGTCAGGGAAGAAATTTTTGAGGGACCAATATATGAGCAGATATCTAATTGATGAGGAATAAGCCATGAGGAAACTGAAGGGAAGAGCTTTCGAGGTGGAGGGATGACAAAGACAGTGATTTTCAATTTTGGGTAAAGTGGTATGTATGAAGAACAGGAAGTAAACGCGTAGGACTGTAGTTCTCTATTCAAAATAGGGAGTAGTAGTAGATTAATTCATGTAGTCTGTATTTCCAAATAATGCCTTGCTGTTGAGATATGGCCAAGAAGAGCTCTGGCATTGGGTGGAGTGGAGAGGAGAGGAGAGGCTTATTTATGTATATAATTAACATTTATACTGTATATTATGGATTGATTCTTAAAATTAGACATGACCTGCTGGTCCGTGGACTGGATGAGAGGAGTCATGTTGGGAGAAAAAAACCCAAAAACTTGACATTGATAAAACTGAACTCATCCTTCAACTTGTCCTCCAAGCCTGGGGGATGAGCTGGAACATTCTCCATAACAAACACGAACTTCATTGGAAGATTTTTGTGTTGGAGGTATTTTTTTACACTTGGCCCTAACACTTCATGAATCCACTCAATAAAAATTTGCTTGGTTATCCAAGTTTTTCTGTTTGCCCTCCACATCATATGCAATTTGCTTTTTATGACATTGTTTTTCTTAAATACCCTGGGGTTCTCAGAATGGTAGACTAGCAAAGGCTTCAGTTTAAAATCCCCACTTGCATTCCCACAAAATAAAAGGGTTAGTCTCTCTTTCATGGGCTTGTGTCCTGGCGATGAATTCTCCTCCTTTGTTATGTAGGTTCTCTTTGGCATTTTTTTCCATAAGAGGCCTATCTCATCACAGTTGAAAACTTGTTGGGGAAGGAAACCCTCTGCCTCTACATAATCTTTAAATTCCAAAACAAATTGGGCGGCGTCTTCTTTGTTGGCACTGGCAGCTTCACGATGTCTCACCACATTGTGTGTGCCACTTCTCCTCTTCAACTTTTCAAACCACGCTCTACTTACCTTAAAAATATCACTCTCAGCACTTGTTCCAGGGGTGTTTTTGATGAAGTCGCCATGAAAATGAAAAGCTTTTTCAAATTATGCTCTCAGAAATGCTATCACTGGCCAACTGTTTTTCATTTATCCATATGAAAAGCAATTTTTCTACTTCTTCAATTGTCTGTGTTCTTTGTCTTGTAAGTGTTTTAACGTCTCTTGTTACATTGGTTCCCTTAATGGCTTCTTTGTTTTTAAAGATGGTACAAATTGTAGATTTGGCAATACCAAACTGCGTTGCCAGATCACATATACAGACCCCACTTTCATGTTTGGGATTAATTTCCTTCTTCACCTCTATTGTTGTTCTGTTAATGATTCTCTTGTCTTTGCAGTTTTTATCCATTTCTTTTATCCATTCTCTTGTCTTTGCAGTTTTTATCCATTTCTTTTATCCATTTCTCACAGCAAGGGATGATTGGCAGAGGGCTCCTGAGATTACATGAACACAGATTGATTGCACACAGTCACCAAATAAGCCCAAATGTCACCTCTGTGTTGTATGGGTCTTCAGGACTCAACAGCGGAGAACTAGGCCTCAGTATCATGCACTCAGTGGAAGCTGCATGACAGTCATGTTCAAAAACCGAAGCATTTATTTCCAGGTTTATGGTGTTCATAAACTGAAAAGTTCGTCAACAGAGAACATTGGAAAACTGAGGTACTGCTGTGCTTAATATCTGGAAGGTAGAAATGATATAAAGACCATGTTTCCTCTCTTTTACTAGAAGGTAAAATCATAGAACCTTTGGTGTTTACAAATATTTGTATTGACTGTTCTTACCATACCAGACCCACCAGCGTTCTGAGGGAAAGAGGTCCATTTAATGGAGGTGTGATGACTGTAGCAGCATTTTTCTGGCCTCCAGATGTCAATACAGCATTAATGTCTTTGAGTTTAGAAGACCTGACTTCTTTTTCTAGATCTCTCCAATGGGTTCATGTGCACCCAATTACTTGCATTAAAACTCTTCTGCTTAAGATTTCTAAGTCATTGCTCTTAACAGTCTTTGATTTAAAGCAGATCATTGAAACCTATTTCAGCTCAGGTAGTGAGCAGAACGAACTAAGAACTGAGACATACTAATCACTCATAGTGAAGCACCCTTTTAAATACTGTAGAACATAACAAGTACTTTCAGAGAACCATTTTCCATGAACTTACTGCCCATTGTCAGCTCATGAAAATGCTTTCTTTCATTAATTCTCTTTATACTCAGGTTTCCTTAAGGAAATCAGTTAAATTACCTCAGTTTCTATTTTCATTTGATTAAAGATGATTTGAAAATTACCAGTATAGAAAACTCATTTTATTTTGGTCACTTGGTTTATCTGGTACTTCTAAGACTTCACTGGTGCCTGCTGGCACTGCCCGGGGTGGAAGAAAGAGTTTTCTGGGCTGGGCTGCCTTGCTGTCTCTCAGTGATGGCGGGGAGTCTAAGGCCCACTGGCACAAAGAGACTTTCTAGAACAGGCTGTTTCTTGTGACATGGTTTCTCTTGCCGAGTCCTGTTGTCCAGTCACCCTGGTATTTCTTGGTGGAGTAGGAAAGTCTTAGGGAATAAGAATGCTTATCCTGGACACTAATAGTTAGCTAGGCTCCCAAATAATTTCCTATGGCTTGTAAATATTGGGCTAACATGGTGCTTTTGGCAGGGATCCTGTTTGATGATTGCTGACTTGTTATGATTTAGGAGTGGCCTGATTTAATTAAACTCTACATAAAAATAATTATTTTGAATATCTAAAACAATCTATTTAGGATTTGGTTACTGGCAATACAAAGGAATTCCTATGTATCAAATGTTTCATTGAAATTGCAACCATGCTACTTTAATAAGAGTAAATTCTATTTATGTATGACTTTTCATGAACATTACTCAGATACAGTTTTATCTACATGACAGATATGCATATATCAACACAATCTGTGTACATATAGATGAAACATTATATTTTATTATGATTTATTCTATGAAAAATGTAAAATATATGTCTATGGTGAAGATGTTATTCTTGGAAAGACAAATGTGATTTTCCAAATGCTTTCATATCTATATGTGAAGCTACTAAGCCTTCTTATATTTCAGCCAATATTTAATGTAAACAATATTTAACTTACAAATTCAATTTTTGTAAATTTTGATCATCAAAAATATGTATTACATATATTATATATACATATATATGCAAATACTTATATATACAAATATATGCATACATACACATATGCATTTGCAGAAAAGAATGGTGCTGAACTCATTAAATATTATGTGCTACGATATTTTTTTTGACCTTTGGATTAGAAGTACAATAGTTTTTCATCATTTTTTTTTAATTTCAAGAATTATAAACACTTAGAATTCATTTAAATGTCATAAATTTTGTTTTCCATCGTAAAAACATAGCTATATAAAGAGACAGACCAGCAAGTATTTGACAATTTGTTGTATGTAAAGTATTTTTGGTCGGTGATAAGGGGCCACAAATAAGTGAGAACACTATTAAGGGAACATAATTAAACTGTAGCTGCAAAACACTAACATATTATGGAGGGTGTGAATATAGATTCAGTTGTACAGAACTGATGCACATTTTTTTTCTTTTTCAATCAATTAATTCTAAGTTTAAGCCTTATCGAAGCTGTCAGCTATAAATCAAGCTCAGTCTTATAAGTTGGTCCCTTCTCCCACTCCAGCAATGATGTACTATTACTCTATGTAGGGATGGAGTCCCTGAGAGCAGTTTCCAGACTCTCGACCTCATGTCGAAAGGGGCTGGCCCAGGTAGTAGATGGCCATCAGGTGTAATCAGGTGGCCATCAGCTGTAACCAGTTAGCCATTAGCCACTAATATAACTGCCGTGGCTATGCTAGCAAGTGCAGATTGTGGCTAGCAAGTGCAGTTAGCAAGCAGATTGTGGATTGCGGATTGTGTTGATCCTACTTCCTGTGTCTCGTCCGGCCGCCAAGGAGACAGGGATGCAAGAAGACCCGTCTTTGGGGAATTGGTGGATATTTGTTTTTATGTCTCGAACAGCTGCCATCAAGAATATAATGGTATGACTCCCCTATCTATGGCTTTTTGTTGTTCCTTTTTGGCCTCACCATGTCCTGCATTCTTGTGCAGGGAGTGGGAGATACATCCCTGCATTACACTCTAGAATCTCACATGAAAGGACTCTCAGTTATAATTCACCAGTCCTCACCAGTATCCACTGAAATACCCCTTTATCCCAGATGTTAAGGTCCTTTTAGATTAAGAAACTCTGCTGCTTTTGTGCCATTTTTGAGGTCCGTGGGAAGGCAA
This sequence comes from Rhinolophus hipposideros, assembly GCF_964194185.1. Lineage (NCBI taxonomy): Eukaryota > Metazoa > Chordata > Mammalia > Chiroptera > Rhinolophidae > Rhinolophus > Rhinolophus hipposideros. The sequence continues at coordinate 66,116,543 of NC_138052.1, read as the reverse complement.
AACCTCAATATCTGCTTCAATAGAACCATAAGGTCATTATTCTCTGATGTTTTCCACTTCCTCAGGTTGCTGCCAGCTAACATTACCCACAGCTTCTGTGAGAAAGTTTTACAGTCTTCTCTCTCTTATTCTCTTAGTTCTTGTTTCCCAAATCATCTCTCATTTTTTCCTCTCATCTCTGACAACTCTTCTAGAGATTGACTGGTAAAAAAGAGGAAAAGCTGGTGATCTCAGCTGTTTTTACTCTCAGCTTCTTGAATTCTCCGAGAAAAGCCGATATAAAGCATCTAGCTACATTCCTGGAAAGAAGTAAATCTAGGATTCTTTGGATTGTTATATTAATATATTATCTTGCCAACAATGACTGATCCACAAGATAAAATCAAATACTTGAATCAGACAATAAATATTGCAGAAGGTTGGAATATGAGTGAGGAGAGTGAATTTACAGAGTAGAATAAGAGTAGGTATAGCAAAAAGATACATTTACAAAGTATGCACATTGTGAGGCTGATGATAGGAAAATAGCATAATTACCATGTTTAAAATAAATGTTTTCATATGAAATAAGTAAAATTAGTTAATAAAAAGTGCATTTAATTTGTTTTGTTTTCTAATTATAGGATAGACAGACAAAAATGTAGGTCGTAATTTATAATTTGTGAAGAAATGACAGTGAGGACTATCAAAGTTAAATAATGAGAAATGATCTATGACAGAATAATTGTATTGATAAACATGAAAAGGAAATGAAATACTATGAACTTTACACTTCTTACCTCTGTCGATATGTAACTGTCAACACAAGAATAGATGTGACTTATATTACATAATATTGTTTTGATAAGGAGCTTTAAAAATTGCATTATCTAAGTGAGAAAGTGCATTCTTTAATTCACATTATATCATGACAAAAATTTTGCTGTTAGCCTACAACCTGAGCTGAGATGCCTGTCTGTAGGTTCATACATAATACATTTTGTAGTCTATGAACACAAAGTAAGCTGTAAAGAGTTTTCTGAGTGGGGAAAAAACAACTGCAACAAACAAAACAAAAACACAAACCCCACAATATTCATCTTTTCCTCATACTACGTGATACTTTAAATGTGATGCTGAATTATTTCTTTACATTGTCATTTTCTAGTGATGATATAAATCTTTATAAGCCAACCATAAGGTATTTATCAATTATTTACTGTGTAATTAGCATTGCACCACCCATATTTTATCTACCATTTCCTGCTCAGTATGGGACAACTTTAATTATGTATCTTGAAAAATTATACTGCATTACAGATGGTGTGTATTAGAGTGGTCACCAATGCATGCTTTAAAGTCCAAGTATCCAGCCATTTACTATTGTGAAAACTTGGATAAGGGATTTCATCTCTTTAAGCCTCTGTTTCTTCGATCCAAAAGTTGGTAATGATAATACATAACTCAATATTATGTAGGTTAAAGGAGATAATTTAATAACAATAGTGACCATAGAATCTGAAATATTAATAAATGCAGTATAAATATGAGAAGGTGACAGTTATATAATATGACTTGGTGGTATGAAACAATATTGTTGTAATGTCCTGATTTCTCAGGTATCATTAACTGGGCTTACCCTGGTTCTTTAAAATGAACTCAGAGGGTCATTCTCTTGGATTGAAATTGTCTTTAATAAAATGAATTATTGTGAGTAACCAATTAAGCTCTTATTAATCTAAGTTTGTTAAGTACTTTTCAACTTAAAAGTTAGTTTAGACTAATCATTTGCATTTAACACTAATATCAACATTAATAAGTTAAGCAAATAAACATATTATGAAAAAGTAATTGGTACTGTAAATCTATAAATTTGATTCTGCAAGTGCATTGTTCCCAGCATCACTCTGTTGCTTAAATTGGGGCCATGATCTCAATCTAGGTTGCTTGTTAGACTAATCTGAACTTGCAAAAAAAATTACAAATGTCTGATTCCCACCCAAACAATTATAATTTAACTAGTTCCTAGTAAAACTTGGATTCAAGATTTTCCAAAACATTTTCAAATGAGTCTAATAAGTAGGGAGTGTGAAGAACTGACTTGGAATAAATTGTTTTTGTAGGCAAATTGTGTCACTACATGCTTTCTGCCTAACAGAAGTACAGCCTTCTTTTAATTGTAATTTTATATAGCAACTAGGCTTAAACTATCATTAGTTTTAAAATATATTTTAGCAAAATATAGCCAAGATTTTTAAAAAATTATATAAATGTGTTTCTTTTAATGTTTTAAATGTTTTAAATCCATTATATATATATAGTCAATAAAATTTTAGAATTTTTTTAAATTAAAGTTTAGTGGGGTGACAATGGTCAACAAAACTACATAGGTTTCAAGTGTACAATTGTGTTATACATCACCTATATATTGCATTATGTGTTCACCATCCAGAGCCAGTTCTCCTTCCATTACCATATACTTGACCCCCTTTACCCTCTTCTACCATTTCCCTTCCCTCCTTACTCTCTGGCAACAACTAAATTGTTGCCTGTTTCTATGCGTTTTTGTTTCTTTATTTGCTTGTCTTGTTCCTTTGTGGCCTTCAGTTTTTTATATCCCACCTATGAGTGAAGTCATATGGTTCTCAACTTTTTCTATCTGACTTATTTCACTTAGCATAATGATCTCAGGACCCATCCATGTTGTCGCAAATTGCAATATTTCATCTTATGGCAGAGTGGTATTTCGTTGTGTATATATACCACATCTTCTTTATTCAATCATCTATCGAAGGACACTTTGGTTGTTTCCATGTCTTGGCCACTGTAAGTAATGCTGCAACGAACATTGGAGTACTTATATCTTTACTGACATTTTAAAAGTTTTTCAGTAGATATCCAGGAGAGGGATTGCTGGATCATATGGTAATTCTATTGTTAATTTTTTGAAGAACATCCATGCTGATTTCCGTAGCAGCTGGACCAATTTACAATCCCACCAACAGTGTATGAGCGTTGCTTTTTCTCCACAGTCTCTCGTACACTTATTATTTGTCCTGTTGATGATAGCCATTCTAACAGGTGTGAGGTGATATCTCATTGTGATTTTGATTTGCATTTTCCTAATAGCTAGTGAAGTTGAATATATATATATCCGTTGGCTGTTTGTATGTCTTGTTGTGAGAAGTTTCTGTTCATGTCCTCTGCCCATGTTTTAATTGGATTGTCTTTTTTTGTTGAGTTGTATGATTTCCTTATATATTTTGGATATTAGTCCCTTATTGGAGGTATTGTTTGCAAATATCTTCTCCCATTTGGTTGGTTGCCTCTTTGTTTTGTTGATGGTTTCTTTTGCTTTCCAGAAGCTTTTTAGTATGACATAGTCCAATTCATTTATTTTAGCCTTTACTTCCCTTGCTTTTGAAGTCAAATTCATAAAATCCTCTTTGAACCCAAGGTCCATAACTTTAGTACCTATTCTTCTATGCAGTTTTTTGTTTCAGGTCTTATGTTTAGGTCTTTGATCTATTTTGAGTTAATTTTGGTACTTGATGACAGATAGCCGTCTAGTTTCAGTCTTCGCACATGGCTTTGCAATTTTCCTAGACCATTTATTGAAGAGGCTTCCTTTTCTCCCTTGTATGTTTTTGGTTCCTTTGTCGAAATCACCTGTCCATATTTATGTGGGTTTATTTCTGGGTTTTCAATTCCATTCCATCAGTCTGTGTGTCTGCTTTTCTGCCAACACCATGCTGTTTTGATTATTATTGCTCTGGAGTACAAGTTGAAGTCAGGGAATGTGATACCTCTTGCATTATTCTTTTTTCTTAGGATTGCTTTGGCTATTGAGGGTCTTTTGTGATCCCATACAAACCTGATGATTTTTTGTTCTATTTCTTTGAAAAATGTTGTTGGGTTTGATGGGATTACATTAAATCTGTATATTGCTTTGGGTAATATGGCCATTTTGACTATGTTGATTCTTCCAAACCAAAAACATGGAATGTCTTTCCATTTCTTTGTGTTTTCTTCAATTTCTTTTAAAAATGTCTTACAGTTTTAGTGTATTGGTCCTTCACATCCTTTGCTAAGTTTATTCCTATGTATTTTATACTTTTTGTTGCAATTGCAAAAGAAATTCTTTTTTTCTTTTTCTGAAATTTCATTGTTAGTATATAGGAATGCAAAAGATTTTTGTAGCCACCAATTTTATTGTATTCATTTTTGTAGCCACTAATTTTATTGTATTCATTTATGTTTCTAATAGCTTTTTGGTGGAGTCTTTAGGATTTTCTCTATAAAAAATCATGTCATATGCAAAAAGTGACAGTTTAATTTCTTCATTTCAAATTTGGATGCCTTTTATTTCTTTCTGTTGTCTGGTTGCTCTGGCCTTGACTTCCAACACTGTGCTGAATAGCAGTGGTGATAGGGCACAACCCTGTCTTTTTCCTGAACGTAGGGTGAAGGGCTTCAGTTTTTCGCTGTTAATTACAATATTAGCTGAGAGTTTATCATATATGACCTTTATTTTGTTAAGGTATTTTCCTTCCGTACCCATTTTATTAAGTGTTTTAATTATAAATTGATGTATTTTGTCAAATGCTTTTTTTGCATCTATTGATATAATTATATGATATTTATCTTTTGTTTATGTGGTTTATCACATTGATTGATTTGTGTATGTTGAACCATCTTTGTGATCCTCGGATGAACCCTACTTGATCATGATATATGACCTTTTAAATGTATTGCTGTAATCGATTTGCTAGTATTTGTTTAGGATTTTTGCATCTGTATTCATTAGAGATACTGGTCTGTAATTTTCTATTTTTTGTGTTATCCTTACCAGGTTTTGGTATCAGCATAATGTTGGTCTCATAAAATGAATTAGGAAGTATTGCCACTTCTTTAATTTTTTGGACAAGTTTGAGGAGGACAGGTGTTAGGTCCTCTTTGAATGTTTGTTAGAATTTAATATTGAAGGCATCTGGTCCTGGATTTCTGCTTTTGGGGAGGGATTGGATAACTGATTCAATTTCCTTGGATCGATCTTTTTAGATTTTCTAGTTCTTCATGATTCAGCCTAGAAAGGCTATATGTTGCTAAGAACTTGTCCATTTCATCTAGGTTATTGAATTTGGTGGCGTATAGTCCTTCATAGTATTCTTGGATGATCCTTTGTATTTCTGTAGTATCCATGGTTACATGTCCTCTTTCATTTCTGATTTTGTTTATTTGTATCTTTTGTCTTTTTATCTTAATGAGTCTAGCCAAGGGTTTGTCAATTTTATTTATTCCTTCAAAGAACCACACTTTTTTTGTCACATTTTTTTCTATTCTTTTGTTCGTATTTCATTTAGTTCTGCTCTGACTTTTATTATTTCCTTCCTTCTGCTGACTTTCAGTTTCATTTAATCTTCTTTTTCTAGTTCTTTAAGGTGTAATGTGAGGTTGTTTATCTGGGATTTTCATGTTTGTTGAGCTAGGCCTGTTATAAATTTCCCTCTTCTTACTGGTTTCGTAGCATCCCATAATTTTGATAAGATGTATTTTCATTCGCATTTGTTTCTATGTATCTTTTGATCACTCCTTTTATTTCTTCTTTGACCCAGTCATTCTTTAGAAGCGTGTTGTTTAATCTCCACATATTTGTGGTTTTTCCTACTTTCCTTTTGCTGTTGATATCTAATTTTAAAGCTTGTGTGATCAGACAATATGCTCGGTAAGAGTTTAATCTTCTTAAATTTGCTGAGTCTGGTTTTATGTCCCAGTGTATGACAATCTTTGAAAATGTTCCATATACACTAGAAAAGAATGTATAGTCTGATGTTCTAGGATGAAATGCTCTATAAATGTCAATTATGTCCATTCATAAATGTGTCATTTAGGGCTGGTATTTCCTTATTTATTTTCTGTTTGGATGATCTATCCATAGTTGTCAATGATGTATTTAAGTCCCCTAGTATAATTGTGTTTTGGTTAATTTCTCTCTTTAGTTCTGTTAGTAGTTGCCTTATATATTTCAGAGTTTCCTGATTGGGGCCATATACCAAAGGTGCCAAAAATGTATACACAAGTGGACACTTTAGTCAACATTGCTCAAGCAGTAGTTCACTGTAATCAGAAGTGTATAGACACTGGTGGTAACCACTTTGAGCATCTCTTGTAATTGCAGAAGTTAAACTTGAATTTTATTCATCTTTTGTTATTGGTATATATTAAGTATTGCAATTTTAGTGTTTTTTTCCTTTCTTAAAATGTGTATACATTTTTTTGCACCCTCTGTATATTGATGAGTGTTATGTCTTCTTGTTGTATTATCCCCTTTATCATTACGAAATGTCTGTCTTTGTCTCTTGTTACCTTTTTATCCTGAAGTCTGTTTCATCTGACATAAGTATGAATATACCTGATTTTCTCTGGTTATCATTTGCTTGGAGTACCTATTTTCATGCTTTCACTTTGAGTCTGCATTTGTCCTTGTAGCTGAGATGTGTCTCTTAGAGTCAGCATATGGTTAGGTTTTGTTTTTTGATCCAATCTGCTACTTTGTACCTTTAAACTTTATAATTTTTAATAAGTTTTTTTTTTTAAATGTGTGACCTTGAGTCCTTTGCTCAGTCTTTTATTCAAAGGACTAAATTGATTTTATGTCAATAATTTTTGTCTAGTTCATAGAAAAATTGGCGATGATGTCCATGACACAAATACTTGTATTTTCTCTTTTAGACATTTCTCTTTTAGACTTAATTACATTAGTTGAGCTGGCTAAGGTTAAATGAAGATGAAAAGATGGAAATAAATACATGTGGGAAGAGTGTACACCAAGTCATAGCTAGCATTTCTAACAATCAGTCACAGAAGACAATAAAATAAATTATTACTGTAGATCCTAATAAAGGTGAAAAGAGAAATCATGAGGTTATTAAAAAGCTGGAACTGAAGGGGAATTAATAGATAATAATGATATGTTTTACTCATGATTAGCATCTGCCTAAATCTGAAGTGGAAACTAATTCAAAGTCAGTAACCTGGGACTAATATAATAGAGAAAATATTATAACTAAGATAGGAATTTCAAGATAAACAATAGTTTATTGTTCTTTAGTTTCCATTGTTTTAATAACTTAATCTGCTCTTGAATGTCATGCATACAGTTTTCTTGCATTGTGCAATCCATTGTCTTCTTTGCATTCTTTCTGACTGGTCTGGGAGTTGTACCACCTATTCTTATATGTAGAACTTATAACAGAACCTTGGGTACTTCTCTAAGCAATACAATCTTCATTATTCACTTGAAGTGTTAAGTGCTGGCTGTTAAAGTAGAAAAGTTCAGAGATGCTGGTTTATAAATTATTAACTATGTAAACCTGAGTAGGTCAATTGACTTATCTGGGCCTTGGCTAGAAAGAAGTGGTGTGTCTCTGGTACTTCCCCAATGTTTGGAAACTAAGACCTGCTGTAAAGAAAGTGTGCTAATATTGTCTTCAAAGCATTTGAAGGCAGTAATAAACTGAACCAAATTAAAGGTATAACAGATCCTAGCACCAACTCAATGATAGATTATATTTACCGAGCCCCCATACTAATAATCTGAGAGTAAAATGAACTTACTTATTTGTGGAGAGAAATATTTCTCCACAAATTTTTATTTGAGTCTCCACTGTTTATTTCAGTCTCCAATGTTCTTTTTCATGAACTATCTGACACGCAGTAAATGATTACCAGACACATTAAAAATCAAGAATCTGTAGCTCATTGTCAAAGGAGGAAATAATCAATATAATTAACCTCAGAGAAGGCTAGATATTAGAATAATCAAACAAGGTTTTACAGTTAATTTAAACTATAATGAATACGATAATGTGTCAAGCAGAAAATTTTCTTGAAGAAATGGGAAATTTTACAAGTTATTGAAACTATATAATGTTTTAGGAAATTAAAATGTTTTCACAAGTAAGTGATAAATTTAAGGGATTAAAAACAAACTAGACACATCAGAGAAAGGTGTCAGTAACTGAAATACAGGTCAGTAGAAAAGAATCCAAAATGAAATAAAAAGGGAAAAAAAGACTAAAAATAGTAAAGGATGCAATATTTATTGCTTCCAAAGTTTATGGGATAATATGAAATGTCTAAGAACATAATTGATGGCTCAAAGGAGAGTGGGTAAGAAAGAGTAAAAGTTGAGAAATAATGCCTAAAGTCTTTACAATATTAAAGAAAATAGCACCCACAGAATTAAGGACATCAGCAAACAAAAGCACAATAAATACAAGAAAACCTATAACTAAAATCATATCCGGGCACTTTGTACTTAAACTACTGAAAAAAGAAGTAAAGATAAAGTTCAAATTATAAGACCAGCTAGTGGAAATAAAATACATTAAAAAGATGAAAATTATGTTACTAAAAATGGCTAACTTCTCATCAAAAACAATGGAAGGCAGAAAACAATGGAATGACAGTTTAAAAATGCTGAAGAGGGGAAGGGGAACTGTCAACCTAGAAATCTATATTCAGAATATCTTTCAAAAATGAATATAATATTTTTGAAAGCTATTCTGAGACAGAATAAAACAGAGTGAATTCATTTTCAGAATATTATACTAAAGCTAATTGACTTTTAGCATACCTTAACTACAAGAAATGCTGGAAAAAATATGTTTCTTAAGGTTGAAAGGAAATTACACCCAATCAGAATGAACACAAGATCTCCAGAGGAAAGAACGCAAGAAATGGTGCCTATCTGGTAGATATTTAAATTGTGTGTGCCTGTGTGTGTGTGTTTATATTTAGCCTTAGTTAATTAAAGCAGGAATAATAAGGTATTTTAAAAGACAATGTATTATAGTGTTCTTGCATATAGAAAATCAAATTATAAAACAAAGGGCAGAGGTTATAAAACAAAGAGAAATTAGAATCAGAATATAAGCGATCTCATACTGTTTTTAACATAGTAAATAATATTGAAGTTAGACTCTGATTAGAGAGAAATATTGTAATCTCTAGAACAACAGTTCTCAACTGGGAGCTGTTTTTCCCTCTGATGTATATTTGACAATGTCTGGAGACATTTCTAGTTGTTACAGCTGGGATGGGAATGATACTGGCATCTAATAGGAAGAAATAAAGAAAGCTTTTCAACATCCTAGAGCCTCTTCATAACAAAGAATAATCCAGGCCAAAATTTCAGTACAGCTGATGTTGAGAAAATCTGCTCTAGAGTAACTGAAAGCATTAGTACCAAGGATAAAATTTAATCATTAAATGATTATCAATGTATCCAAAAGAAGGCAGTTGAAGAGGAACAGAAGAACACAAATTAATTGGAAAAATGGAAAAAAAGAAAATTAGGAGACTCAACCTTAACCATATCAATAATTATATTAAATATAAACATTGCTCTTAAGAGGCAGAGCCTATTAGACTGGCTAGAAAGTCAAGACTCCAACTTAAGTGATTTACAACAAATAATACCTTATGTATAAACATAGATAGGTTAAAAGTAAAATGGTGAAAAAAGGTGTACCATGCAAATGGATATCATATGAAGGCTGGTGGAGATCTAATAATATCACACAAAGCATATAACTAAAGACAAAACAAGTGATATTCCATAATGGTAAAAAGATCAATTCAATAATAAGACAAAATACTCTTAATTCTGAATGTGAGTAAAAACAAAGTTTAAAATACCTGAAACAACTATTAACAGAAATAAAAACAGAAATAAACTAATATTCAACATGGTTAGACATTTTAAAAATATATCTCTCAGACATTGATAAAATAAGTAGACCGAAACTTAGAGAATATTTAAGTCATCCATCAACCAAATCATCAACCAAATTGATCTAATTGGTATTTATGAAAGATTTTCCTGAAAAACTGAAGAACACACACTTTCTTTTAAATAGACATGGAAATTTCACCAAGATAGATTATATGCTGGTACATAAAGCAGGCATTGATAAATAAAGAATGGAATCATAAAGCGTATATTCTTACAACACTATTAGACTCAAAATTAATAATAATAAGATACCAAAATATCTCCAGATAATTAAACAAATATACATTTCTAAATAGCACAAGGGACCACTACAACAACAACAAAAAATTATAAGAGATATCTGAAATTACTATGAACTGAGTAGTAGTGAAACATAACATTAAAGTTTGTGAAATACAACAACAGCAATACTTAGAGGAAATTGTATAACTATAAACATCGATATTAGAAAATAGTAAAGATATAACATTAGTTATCTCAGCTATAAGTTCAAGAAACTAGAAAAAGAAGGGCAAATTAAAACCAAAGTATTAATAAAAAATAAAATTATAAAATAAGAGCAGAAATCAAGAAAATAGAAACTAGGAGTAGCCAGAGGGCTGCGGTGGTTAGAGTGCAAGCTCTGAACAACGGGTTTGCTGGTTCAATTTCCACATGGGCCAGTGAGCTGCGCCCTCCACAATTAGATTGAAGACAACAGCTGCCGCTGGGCTTCCAGAGGGGCGGCCAGATGGCTCAGTGGGTAAGAGCGCCAGCTCTCAACAATAAGGTTGCTGGTTCAATTCCCACATGGGATGGTGGGCTGAGCCCCCTGCAACTAAAGATTGGAAACGGTGACTGGACTTGGAGCTGAGCTGCAACCTCCACAACTTGATTGAAAGACGACTTGGAGCTGATGGGCCTTGGAGAAACACACTGTTCCCCAATATTACCCAATAACATTTTTTTAAAAAAGAAAATAGACACAATAGAGAAAAATCAACAGCATAGTTGTTTACTAAAACTAGAGTGTTTTAAAAAATCAGAAATAATTGAATTTACCAAAATGCAGGATTCAATATTCCTATGGAAATTTTGTTATATTTCTATATATTAGTGATAAACAATTAAAAAAATGAACATTTCAAAATATAAATGGCATTAAATACCTAAGAATACATCCAATAACATTATTGGCAAGTCCTCTGCATTTAAACTGTGAAATATTTTTGAGAAAAATTAAAGATGACTTATATAAATAGATAAAGCATGTTTATGGCTTGGACAACTCAGGATTCTCCCCAAATAGATCTATAAAACTTCCTGCAGGTATTTTAAAAATTAGATTACCTTATTCTAAAATTTACTTGGAAATTTATAGGATGTCCAAACCAAAGCAATTTTCAGAAGGAAGAATAAAGTTGGAGATTCTGTACTCTGTGACTTCAGGACTTACAATAAAGCTACAGTAATATGGAGAGTGTTTTAAAGATGATTCAGCTTTGGATATTTGAATGACTTACAGGACATCAAATATCATATTCAAGTAAAGCTTTAAATAAAGGCAAAGGATATGATATTATACAGTAAGAAAAAAGATTGCAGACAATCATTGGGGTTGAGAGATTTGCAGGTACAGATTCTCTGAGTTCTTGCACAAAGACACACTTTATCTCAAGATTAAACCATCAAGGTATGTATAATGAATCTTGGATTTAGCAGAGTTCAAAACAGAAATTTTCATTGAGGTCTTTTATATGCTCTGGTCACATAAGCAAGCTGATTATCTTATGCTAGTTGAAAACTATCAAATTGGATGTCAGAAAGGGAGTTTAAACCTTTAAACAGCACAACTCTGGTCATTGGTGACTTGGTTATCACAAGAACCATATCTAGGCCAACTGTCAAAGCTAAATACCCAGGCTTCTCCAGAAATAAGCAGAAAGCTCTTTCAGTTAGGCTATGAAGTATAAATAACTCTATCTTACATATTTACAGAGATAGGTAAATAAACAAATAGAAGACACTAGAGTGTCAAGAAATAAACCCTCCTTTATATGGTCAATTGATTTTCAACGAGGAGCCAAAAATACAATGGCATAAACAAAACATTTTTTTTAACTTTTATTTTGAAATAGTATAGACTCACAAGAAATTGCAAAGAAAGTACAGAAAGGACCTGTACTCAGTTTCCCTGCATAACTCAGTTTTTGCCATTGATTACATCTTGAATACTTATATATAGTGCAAGACAAAAGTAAAACAAAACACGAGTTTGACATTGTTATACAGTGTGTGTATAGTTCCATGTCATTTTATCACATGTACACTAATGTAATCACCAGTACAGATACAGAAATATCCCATTAACACAGACTTCTCTGTAGTACAACTCATTTGGAGTCTGGAGTCACCCTGCCCTCTCCACCATCTCTATTCCCTGGCAGCCTCTAATCTGTTTCATCTCTTTTAATTTTGTCATTTGGAGAATGTTATATAAATGGAATTATATAGTACTTGACCTTCAGTTTTCATTTTTCTAAATAAATAACTAGGAGTGTGTTTGCTTGGTCATACAAGGTCTGACAATTAAGTTTGCAAAGTCATTGCAACGCTGTTGCTAACCTTTTTTTTTTATATCAGAGGGATTATTCATTATGAATTTGTACCAACTGGAACAGTTAACCAAGTTTACTCTTTGGAAGTACTGAAAAGGCTGCTTAAAAAAGTAAAGACTACCTGAACTTTTCATCAATTCATGGCTCTTGTATCACGACAATGCACCAGCTCACACAGCACTGTCTGTGAGGGAGTTTTTAGCCAGTAAACAAATAATTGTATTAGAACACCCTCCCTACTCCCCTAATCTGGCTCCCAATAACTTTTCTTTACCCAAAGATAAAGGAAATATTGAAAGGAAGACATTTTGATGACATTCAGGACATCAAGTGTAAGATGATGACAGCTCTGATGGCCATTCCTGAAAAAGTGTTCCAAAATTGCTTTGAAAGGCAGACTAGTCGCTGGTGTTGATGCATAGCTTCCCAATAGGAGTACTCATAGGTTACTGTAGTGATATTCAGCAGTGAGTTATATAGCACTTTTTCTAGGATGAGTTCACAAACTTAATTGTCCAACCATGTATACCGAATACATGTTCAGATTATTAAGAAACTACCAAATTTTTCCATCGTAACTATACCATTCTACATTTCTACCAGCAATGTATGAAAGTCCCAGTTTATCCACATCCTCACCAGAATTTGGTGTTATCAATATTTTACATTTAATCATTCTAATAATTGTGTAGTTATAACTCATTGTGGTCTTACTTTACGTTTGTGTAGTGGCTAGTGATGTTGAACATTGTTTGTTTCATTTCTGTATTTGCCATCTCTATAATATCTTTGGTAAAATATCTCTTCATGTCTTTTGCTTATCTGCTAATTGTTTTATTCTTACTGTTGAGTTTTAAGAACTCTTTTTATACACCAGGCATGAGTTCTTTGTCAGTTATGTTATTTGAAAATATTTTCTCCTTTTTAACAATGATGTTAAACAATCTATTTTCCATACAAAAATTAATCTCTTTGTCATTCAACACACAAATATTAATTTGACATAAATAATACTACTAATTGTAAACACGGAAATCTGAAATTTCTAGAAGAAAACTTAAAAGAATATTTTTCTCCCTTGGGGTATAAGAAGGGAGAAACAGTTTTTAACCAACAACTAAACTCATTAACAATAATAAATTGGATTTATCAAAATTGAAAATTTTTGCTCATCAAAAGACATATTGAAGTAAATGAATATATAAGCCACAATAGGATAAAATTATTTGCAACACATGTAACATAGGACTTTTATTTAGACTATATCAAGAGCTATTATAAGTTAGCAATTAATAAAAAGATCTCATTTGTAAAAAAATGGGTAAAAATTTGAACAGTTTTTTTTTTTTTTTTATAGAAAATCTGTTTACCAAAAAAACTTCCTTAGAAAAAGAAGATACATGATCAATAATCACATGTAGAGGTCTTGAGTGAAATACAAATTAAAATGACAATGAATTATCATTTCACAATGACTTGAATGGATAATATAGAAAAGACCAAACACATTAAATATTGGTAACTGTGTGGAACAACTGACACTCTCATATATTGCAGATAGAAATTTAAAACGGTTCAATCACTTTAGAAAACTATAATTCACTTTTAAATAAAATTTATAACTATGGCATTTACCAAGGAATTCCACTTATTTTCTCAGGTTTTATACCTAAGAAATTGAAAATGTATGTCCTCAAAAGATTTTGCACAAGAAAGTTATAAAAACCATATTCATGATAGCCAAAATAATTGGCAAAAAATGTCATTAATAAGAATGCGTGAAAACTTACTGCATATTCATATAATGGAATAATAATAAGTACTGAAAAAAATAAACTTTTGATGTACAACATGGCTGAATTTCAAATATGTTAACCAAAAGAATCCAGATGAAATGTGTTTGTGCTGTGTGATTCCATTTACAGTAGTACCTCAGTTTTAGAACGTCTCTGTTGACAAACATTTCGGTTTATGAATGCTGTAAACCTGGAAGTAAATGCTTTGGTTTTCGAGCACACCTCGGAAGCTGAATGCAGCTTCCACTGAGTGCAAGATCCTGAGGCCTAGCTGTCAGCTGTTTTTGAATGTTTCAGAACTCAAACGGTCTTCTGGAACGGATTACGTTAGAAAACGGAGGAACCACTGTATATATGAACTCTAACAACGGAAAAAAAAATGTAACTATAACTATGGAAATAAATAAGCTATTGTGGGAAGAAGCACCTGTTGAGAGGGAGATTTATTTGGAAAGAAACATGAAACTTTCTGGTTGGGTGGCAATGATCTATACTTCGTTTTGCCTAATGGTTATACACATGTAAACAATTGCACAGATTTATCTGGCTGAATAGTCAAACTCTGCCGGATATTAATTATACCTAAATAAAAAATGTTCAGTGTGAAATAGTCAAACTAAACAATTCAAAATAGAAGAAATGCAAATCACCAATAAGCATATGAAAATATGTTCAACCTCACTAGCTATCAAGTGTTCTAAATTAAAGCAACAGTATAAAATGATTTTTCATCTATAAGATTAGTAAGAATAAAGGATGAATGATAATTTCTAGTTTTAGCAACTGTATATGAAAAGAAGCCCTCATTTAGCTCTAGTAAGAATGTCAATTGCTACAAACTGCAGAGAAATTTTTCTAAAACCTTACAATATCCTCTGAATCAATATTTCCATTTGAAAAATATGTATATAAAAAGCTACTTGATTTGAATTACCATATGACCCAGCAATCCCTCTCCTGAGTATCTACCCCAAAAATTTGAAAACATTTATACATAGACACATGTGCTCCAATGTTCATTGCAGCTTTGTTTACGGTGGCCAAGACATGGAAACAACCAAAATGTCCTTCGATAGATGAATGGATAAAGAAGTTGTGGTGTATATACACAATGGAATACTATTCTGCATTAAGGAAAGATGATATAGGAACATTTGTGACAGCATGGATGGATCCTGAGAGTATAATGCTAAGCGAAATAAGTCAGACAGAAAAAGCAGAGAACCCTATATCACTGATATATGGTATATAAACCAAAAACAACAAAAGAACAAGACAGACACATGAGAAACAAAAACTCATAGACACAGACTATAGTTTAGTGGTTACCAAAGGGTAAGGGGGCATGGGGGGTGGAAGATGACGGTAAGGGGGATCAAATATATGATTATGGAAGGAGAACTGATTCTGGGTGGTGAACACACAATGGGATTTATAGATGATGTAATGCAGAATTGTACACCTAAAATCTATGTAATTTTAGTAATAAATGTCACCCCAATAAATTTAAAAAATAAATTGAAAAAAGGTGTATGATTAACCCAAGCTTCTACACCTGAGTCTAAAAGCAAAACAAAAAGAAGAAACAATAGGCATACAAGACAATAGATGTAGTAGACCTTTGAAATGTCAAGTACATTACTTGGTGAAGTACCACTTTAAATACTTTTTGTCATTTCCAGTTTTATCCTTTTTTCTGCACATTTGGTCTATTATCTATTACTTCACACTAGATGCACACTGATCTTTTAAAATTTAAAGTAATGATGAGGAACCAATGGGATAAACAAAGTAAAATTTGCGAAGATTAACACAATACATGCATTTTTAAATGACTGTAAATTCCACAAAATTACAGAGTAGGACTTCAAAGTTTTCAATCCCGATTACACAGTATAATCACCTGGAGATACATACATGTAAATATATTATAAACAAGCTGCTCTCTGTTCCCCTCCTTTACTAATTACAACAGAATCTCTAAGTGCTAGAGCCCAGGCATTGATAGGTTTTATAACTCCTTAGGTGATTCAAAGGTGCCTTTGTGAGGAAGCTGGGTTAGGTAAAATTGTAGGATTAGGAATTTCACTCTGCTGCAATGGATGTGAAGACTGTGCTCTTTTGAGTTCCTCTTAAAATTACAATGTAATTTGCAAATATTGCATGGGCAGAGGTTAATTGTTACACCTTCTCTGTTCTTTTGCAACTAGGATCATGATTTTATGCTAGAAGTTTTCTCCTCTGACTTTTTTTTTTTTTTAATCACAATTGGTTTCTTAATTAAATACAGGGTCTGGCTCCCTTTACTGTGAAACATAATTCTGTTATCAGCAAAACCACATTCTGCCCAAGATGATTTCTCCAATGGCTTTAATCTCCCTTTTTAATCCATGAAATAAAGAGGCTTCCAAACTTGGGAATGAGTGGTCAATTGGGCTAAAAGAGACTTTCAGTTTAGATTTCAGATATTCTAATTCTAACTCACTGTAAAAGTTCGATAACAAACGAGCCAGGACTTTTAATTAATTGTGTACAGAAAGTTGACAGAATTCTATTGGGAAACACCTCTAATAATGTATGCACATAATGTGGTGGGAATTATTTATAAATATGAATGAATTAGTATGTCTATAACCCTGGAACGAGACTATGAAAAATCAAATCATGGTTGGCAACTTCACAATTAAATTCTCAGTAAATGACTTACTTGACAATTCTCTTTAATCTTTTTTCCCTAATATGTTCCTGGAAGCAAAGAGAAAAAAAAAATTTCAGTCAGAGCTTGAGAGACTCAGAGAGACTACATTACATACACAAATTCTAACAACTTTAGGTTGTTTGAAAATCCTTGATTTCACATGAAAATATAATCTCCTTTCTCTCTCTCTCTGTGTAATGCATATATGGAATATAAGTTATGACAGAGATTTAGTAATCTTACCACATACAAAAAGTAAAAAAAAAGAAAAAAAATTGTGGATTTTGAGGAAAACTCTTATTTCTGAAAAAGACATTGATATTGCTCCTATGATGTTTTTGTATTTTTACATTGGCATTTTGTATTGGATATTTTATAGTACTAGGAAACAAACTTTTATTTAATGGTGAATCTACATACCTGACTGTACATCATTTAGCTGCTCATGAAATTATTTCCTCCTCTTACATTACAAGCAGATTCATATGCTTAGTTATCGTAATATAAGCAAATAGGTTTGCATTAAAATTATTTGATTCTTTAAAATTACTTCTGATATCTCATTTTATCTTCCCCAAACTTAAGAAATAGGAACTCTTTTAATGTCAGTGAGAACAGCAATGTATATCATGTACTTGGAGATATTCTGAGTGCCTACATTTGTCTCTTCCATACTTGATTATTACTGTCTTGAAGGAAGGAAGTGTGGCTTTTTCCACTTCAGTACATCATCTAGGACCATCCCTGGTAAACATTATGAGCTTTATAAATTACATATTTTGAGAAAAATATAAATTATGTATTTTTGAATTAACCTCATTTTATCTATAAATACTCTCAAGTCTGAAAAAACATCTGATTTATTTACTAAAAAATACTGTTCTGGTGGCTCTCATTCAAAGGATGATTCTTTTCCAACTAACTTTGTTCACTCAAGATGATCCTTAAATAGGTCAATTGGTCTGGGATGTTTATATATTTTCACCACTAATCTGCTATACTAACATAAAACATGAGGTTACTAAGGCAAAAAGCCTATTCCGTAAGAAAAACTAAGCATTATCACAGCCATCTAACCTTAGCTGATGTTTCCATATACGCGTATCCTTCATTACCTTTAGGTATGAATACAGTTATAAATACATATGCACTGATAGCAATGCTCTATCAAGGATAAGATGGTCTGCTCAAACCAAGTCATGCTAGTATCTTAACAGCTGAAGAAACCTACATAATATGTTTTACAAGGCAAATGCTTTCATTTACTTCTTGCTAGGTGTTCTTAGGAACAATCTTGCAGAACCACAAAAGCATTTTCGGTATATCATGAGACAAAAATACAAATTGACAAAAAACAGAATTGTTAATTACTTCTGACAAAGGAAATATGTATTTATATGGAATATGTTAGGTGATGATATATGATTAAGAATATTTACTATGATTCATAAATGATACACATTGACTGTGAATGACATAAAATGTTTCTAAATTTTAAAGTCATTTTTAATAAATAAGATTAAAAGATATCAATTTGACATTATTTTCTAATACCGTGCTCTTCCCATTATTTCTATGTAATTTTTCTATTCGTTTATAATTCTTTGAATGCTATATAATAATACCCCACAATTAGTTTTTGTTTGAAAATGTTCAGAACCAGCTTATATGTAAATATTGAAAGTGCTACTCTTTTACGTTCTACTTAATTTTAATTGGAGGCTGTAAACACTACATGAAACTAAAACCTAATTTTCCATAAAAAAATTGGATCCAATGTTGGTTACTTTGTTTCTTTCCATCAGTAGCTATATAGAATATAGCTCTTTTCAGCCCCACATTCATAAATAAAAGATAAAAAGTGTACTTGTTAAAGGACTAGTACAAGTTGGGTCAATATTTTTTATTTGGCAATAACTGAAGTGTTTCACAACGGATCTTTAAACAATACTTCAAAACATATATCTGACAGGATGCCATTGAATCTTTATATAAAAGATAGTGATGATATTTTCTAAGGAGGGAGGGTATTTTCTATTTTAATTTTGGAACTAAAGTTTTTTATTGCCCCCAAAACAAGACTGTTACTTCTAAATAAATATTATCTCTTTTTAAAAATATTTTTATTAAAATAAAGCTAACAAAATATTACATTAGTTTTAGGTGTACACAATATTTATTCAACATTTATATGCCTAAAGAACTGATCACCATGACAAATCTGCCACTATCTGACACTGTACCATGTTATCACAATCTTATTGACTATGTTCCCCATGACATATATTACATCTCCATGACTATTTTGTAACTACCAATTTGTACTTTTTAATGCCTTCACCTTTTTCACCCTGCCTCCAGTTTCCCTCCCATCTACCACCCTGATAAATCTAATACCTATATATACCATACATAGTTACGACAACATTATTGAATATATTCCTTATGCTATATTTCACATCCCCATGACTACTTTGTAACAACCAATTTGTACTTCTTAATCACTTCCCTATTTTCACCCACCCCCCAACGCTTCTTCCATCTGGCAACCATCAAATGTTCTCTGTATCTATGGGTTTGTTTCTGTATTATTTGTTTGTTAATTTTGTTCTTTAGATTCCACACATAAGTGAAATAACATTGCGCCTGTCTTTCTCTGTCTGATACTCCATTCAGCAAAATACCCTCCAGGTCCATCCATGCCACCACAAGTGGCAAGAACACATTCTCTTCCAGGGCCAAGCAATATTCTCCTGTATATATGTACCACCTCCTCATCCATCCGTCCATCGATGAGCACCCAGGCTGCCTCCACGTCTCGGCCACTATAAATAGTGCAGCAGTGAACATATGGATGCACAGGTCCCCTCAAAGTAACATTTTGGGTTTCTGCAGGTAAATCCACAGAGGTGGGATTACAGAGTTCTTTGTCTCTTGTTATAACCTTTGTTTTAAAGTCTATTTTGTTTGGTATAACTATTGTTTTGTTTGTTTCCATTTTCATGAAATATCTTTTTCTATCTTTTGACTTTCAGTCTGTGTATGTCTTTTGATCTGAAGCAAGTCTGTTGTGGGCAGCATATGCAAGGGTCTGTTTTTATCCATTCAGCCCCTCTATCTTTTGATTGGAACACTTAATCCATTTACATTGAAAGTAATTGTTGATTAGTATGTAATTATTGCCATTTTATTATTCATAATTTTTTTTGTTTTATTTTGTTTTATTTTTTTTATCTTAAAGAAGTCCCTCTAAGAGTCCTTGTAATACTGGTTTGGTGGTGAGGGACTCCTTTAGCTTTTTCTTGTGTGGGAAGTTCTTTATCTGTCCTTTGGTTCCAAGCTATAGCCTTGCTGCGAAGAATAGTCTTGGTTGTAGGTCCTTACTTTTCATCACTTTGAGTATTTCCTGCCAGTCTCTTCAGGCCTGCAAAGTTTTTCTCAGCTGACAGTCTTATGGGATCTCCCTTGTAAGCAACTAACTGTTTTTCTCTTGCAGCTTTTAAGATTCTCTCTTTGTCTTTAATCTTTGGCATTTTAATTATGATGTGTCTTGGCATTGGACTCTGTGGGTTCATCTTATTTGGTACTGTCTGCACTTCCTGGGCTTGTATGTTTATTTTCTTTGCTAGGTTAGGGAAGTTTTTCATCGTTATTTCTTCAAAGAGGTTTTCAATTCCTGGGTCTCTCTCTTCTCCTTCTGGTACCCCTATGATGCAAATGTTGGTACACTTGATTTTGTCTCAGAGTGTGAGCCAAGGCAGGCAGTTTATACAGTAAAGCTATGGGAAGCAGCTTGGGTGGGCCTCAAAGTTGGGTAGGGTGGGACTTAGGGAATCAGGGGGAATGCACTGTGTCAGCTAAGTTGATAGAAACTCAAATATGGCAGCTACCTATGTCTGCATCCTGGGAAATGGTGAAGGCTCAATAAAGAAGCAACGACTTTCGCCAGCTCCTCCATCTGGGAGAAATCTGCCCCTCTAGCCCTCATCCTGTAACCATACAATTCAGTTCTTCTGTGTATGTCCCTGGAAACTTTCAAGTTACTGCCCCAGTGCTGGAGCTGAGAGTGAGTGAGTCCATCAGTGAGTAAGTCTGTATGCAGTTCCGTTATCAGGAGCTCCTGGAACTGCCGCTGCCCTAGTCTTACTCAACCTTAATCACCACTGGTTTTCACAGCCAGGAATTATGGGGACTTCTCTCTCCCACACTGATATCCCTGAACTGGGGAGGCTGGTGTTGGGCTGGGAGTTCTTGCTCTTCCTGGCGGGGGACCCCCACGACCAAGATATCCCTCCAATTTTTAATGGTCACACATGGGTATACAACCATGCTATTTTGTGTCTCCCACCCTCTTACCAGTCTCAGGTGGCTTTTTCTATATGTCCTTAGTTGGAGGGCTTTGGTTCAGCTAGACTTCAGGCAATTCTCAATGATGGCTGTTCTGTAGTTTAGTTGTAATTTTGATGTGACCATGAAATAAGGTAAGCACAGCATTTACCTACTCTGCCATCTTGATCAGATCTGGTTATGTAGTATTTCTTGAGTGTTACAACGTGGGGTAATGTTTAAGTTGGCTGTGTCTAGAGTTAAACTGGGTTTTGAGTTTCATTTCTACAATTAGTAGCTGTATGACCTTGGATAATTATAATATACCCCTCTGAACCTTGGCTTTTTAATGTGTAAACTGGCGGTAGTTTCTATCTTACAGAATTTTTGTGATGATTAAATGAAATTAATACATGCAAACTGCTGTGTCTAGGATGTAGGAAGAGCTCAATAAAAGTTACATATTATCACTGTTCTTAATTCATTGAATCTAAGATGTTATTGATTGTAAGATATACTGTTATTATATGGACCGCTAAGAAAAAAAAAAAAGACTGCCAATTCAACAACAACATATTTTATAACTTAGAATGTGCATTTTATATTTATTGGAAGAGCTCTTCTTCACTTACTTAGATGCAGATTTTAATAATCTATACCTCTCGTGCATACATCAAAAAGAGAAATATGTGATATAAATTAGATAGGTTATTTCAAATCTTCTTAACATAGAGGGTCCAACCGTTCTGAATAAACTGTGATTCAGCTTCATTGATGTACAGAAGTTTTCAACTTTATATCACTCTTCTAGCCATCAAGGACATCACTAATATTATTTTCTTAGGAGTGATACATTATTGTCTCTGCTATTTTTTCCACACCATTCACATTCATGGTGAAAATTTTAATGTTGGCATTTCCTTAATTTCCCCAGGTGATGTCAAGGAAAGGTTTTCAGAGAACAGGATTTATAGTCTCTTCTCAGATTCTTGAATAGTTATAGTTGCCTAGTTATGTCCTTTCAAATAACAGCCAGGTTAACCATAGTAGCCATTAATATCTATATCATTTCTGCTTTTTGTTCATTAGTAATCTTAAGACATAGTTAATTACTGGAGGCATATTGATCTCAGGGATATTAAAATGGGGAAAATAAGGGACTCTTTGAAATCATAGAATTCTCTATCATACTCTAATCTCTTTTCACTATTTCTTTTACTTCATGCCTGGGGATCAGAGGTGCAGTAACTTATCTGATTAGTCAATTTGGAAAAAATAAACTAGTTATGCCCAGATTAACCCCTTTCTTCTTTGTACAGTCAGTTTCTCCCCACAGCATAGACCTTTTGTCCTCTCTCCTGTAACCAGGCTCTCCACTCCCAGGTAAAGTCTTCTCTGGTCTAGCAATGCCAGTTGCTATATTGTTAAATCTTTCAATGGCTCGTTGTAAAGTTTGTATTTCAACTTAGTTCTTACCAGTAATATGTTTTTTTCTTCATTTACTGAGTCTTTTGCCTGTCTCTGAATTTCTATTAGTCTCTTCTCTCTCACACATGCAGACAATAAAGTAATGTGGCTGAAAATTGGCTCTTGCACAATGTTCCTGCATTTCCTTTATCACTTGCTAGTTGTTTGCTTAAACTAAATTTTACTAATTTTGGTCTTATTCCATACCTTCTTTATAGGGATGTTTTAAAGCTCAGTATCTATTTTGTAAGGGTAAATTTAATTAAAACTGGAAAATATCTGGGCCCACATAAACTACAATATATTCAAAGAAAACAAATCAGGGGAAGCCCCACAATCAACCTCTCTAGGTCATGAAACTATAATTTCCCTTGATATAATAGTCTAAAATTCATAACATATATCAATCTTCAGATTTTGAAAATGAAAAGAATTCCCAAAAGTTTTAGACAATTTTCAAATTATAATTTATTCTTTGAGTATGTTTAAATGATAACGGGTAAACATAATAATAAACAGTGAATTATTTTTTTAAAAGGCAGTACTAAAAGTTTCAGAGGTTTTCTGTAAAACGAATTGATTTAATATAATAATATCCTAATATAATAATAGTATTAACTGATATATAGTGAACAGACTCTATGTTTCATTAACATGTAAAAATATTCCTACTTGATTTAGACATTTCATAAAGCAAATATCAAAAGAATGGAATAGTATGACAAAATAAAATTTATGCTAAATAAAAATCTCTTTAAAAATAAAAGGTAACACTACAAGCCTTTAATATTTAAAAGTTATTATATTTTTCCATGGAGTTTTGGAATACACAAAGCATTCCGTACTCTATTTAATCTTTGTTTCATAACAAATATTCTAGATGTAGAGAAATTTCTTCCTTTTTTCTTTTGTTGACGTTAACTGAATTTTCTAGGGGACTTACAAAAATCTCACAGGATGGTTATTAGGTAATATGTTGCTTTGTATTAATTCATTTTCTTTTTATAAGGATGAAACATTATTTTTCTGCTGTCCCTCAGTTTGCTTTGGGGAGAACAAACTAATGCATTGCTTCCAACAATTCAGATCGTAGATCAATATCCATTTCCATATTGGAGTATTACATACCAAAATTCATATATTCTCTTCACATTTCTTCTGTTAAAGTATTCACAAAGATCTGTAACCTATAGCTAATGGACATGCAAACACCGGAAAACTACCAGTTTCCAAGAGATGCAGAATATGCTTCCAGGCTCCTCAACTGAAAGTCAACTTGATATTCTGTAATTCTTATCAATATATACTAACATTACCCAGTAGGTATTATTTTCTATGGTTCTGATAGATTAACGTGAATTTTACTCTTAATCCCCAAACCTGATCATTTAACTATGAAAGAAGTGTAGTGTAATAATTTGGGTCAGTCCAGTAAAAGTATTGATTTCATGTTCCAGGATGATAGGAACAACTGGAATTCACCTGTGACCTATATGCATTATAGAAAGTGGAAATTTTTGAGAGATGAGAGATTTTTGTAAGGGAAGGGATAGTGTGTGTCTTCTTTATAAAAAATGTAGAGCATAAATGGCAGACCTGCATCATACAGGCACCATATTACCAGGAGAGTGTAAAGTCTTTTTCTACTTCTGCATTTTGCTATTTTGCTTTATTTCTTAGTAAAGCTATCTGTTTCTATTTATGAATAATTCCAGCCATGAACTATCGGTTTTCAGCCAGTTTTCATACTGAGTATGGAAGGTGAATGATGAGCAGATAGATTAGTACAAGAGAAATTTAGCAGATTTTAAAACTAAAATAGACAATTTCATGAAATTCATTTTAGAACGTGATGTTCTTGTGGTTGACACAAAGATATGGCACATTATAAATCATCATGAATACCTGATGAATTCTTTAGGCAATGCAACCAAAAAAAGGGAAAATGATCTATAGTACTCTTTTTTAAAAATAAACTATAATCCTAGATCTTAAAAATATTGAGTATTATTATTTTTTTGACCTAAGTATATATTATCCAGGAATGTACATGACTGTTTCTAATTCATTAAATTTCTATGATACTTTGCTTCTCTATGGGTTTCAGTTGAGACTTTTAGACATAAGGACTGTAAGATAAGGCATCAGTAACTTACTTAAATTCCTAAAGTAACCAGAATGGATAAAACAAAAACTCATACACTTTTTTAGGTTTTTTTGTATGTAAAACCAATTGAGGAATTACCATGGTAAACATAGAGGTCTTATCTGAGGATCACGATTAAACATATAGTAACAGATGACTTTTATTTCTTAACTGAATGATTTATGACAATATAAATTCAACATATACCATGAAAACAGATTGTGGCAATACCTATCATTTTTATAAATATAATTCATAATATTCCAGAATCAAATAGATTTGTAACCTAATTATACAAAGGTATACTATTCATAAGTACAAATATTCTTTGAGCTTCTGAATTTACAAGGTGACTTTAGAAGGTTAAGAACAAGGGATTCTAGGTATTTTTGTCATAAGCATCTTTGTCACAGACATCTTTGTCGTAAGCCTTTTTGCCACAAATTCTTTTGCCACATAACTAAGACAATTTACTATAAATAGATAAAATCACAACAAATAAAAAAGGGAACATTGAAAAAGACAGAAAAATTAAAACTACTTTATTTCAATACACTTAAATTGTGTGTAGATTCATGGTAATGCTGTGCAAACAACTGATTTTACTTTGTGGATTGTACTTAAGCACTTGTCTTTGTTCTATGGGAAATGTGGTTTTAATTCTTTGCCCTCAAAGAGGGCCCTAAGCCTCTCTTTCTACCAGTGCAGTGTTTCAAAATAATAAACCAACTCTTGTGGGATAATCATGTCATCTGGAAGAATTGCTAACTATATTAAGACTATCACCACCATGACAATGGAGAAATGAAACCAAAACAACGATAAAAAACAGTCAACCAGTTAACTAGTTACTTTGTCTTTTCTTGCGGCTATACGTTTAACTCCCACACCTCAGAGCAACAGCATTAACTCCCATATCATACATAAAAGCAATTAATGTTGCTCCATATTTGTGGTGTTTTTAATCTTTAAGCGTAAAAATAACTACTCTGAAAGAGTCAAAACAAAACAGCCATTTGGCTGTAGTTTACCTTGAATGATGGAAGTGTAACCAGGTCCTTTCTTTCTTTCTTTTTTTTTTTCTTGGTAGGAGAAACAAAACAAAACAAACAAAACTAACAAAAGCCTGCAGTCAAATCTATATATCTATATCTATATCTATGTCTATGTCTATGTCTATGTCTATGTCATATCTATATATCTATATATCTGTATCTGATGGCTAAGAGTCATTATCCCATTTTTGATAGGAAGCATCAATAAAATGAAGACTTGGATGTCAGCATCATGACAGCATAAGATATCCCCCTTTTCTGTTCTCCCTTTCAACAAATAAAATTCAGCATTCATTTATCCATGAACAAAACTCCCTTTGTGGAAGCAGTGGGATCCAGCACAGTATGCCAAGGGTCCCAGAAGGGAGTCTTACCCACCTGTGCGTTGGGTAATAGGCAGAAAGACTTCAGTA
>NC_138052.1:65167284-65350387 GCF_964194185.1 Rhinolophus hipposideros | reverse complement strand
CCACGATCTCCTGGATCTGAGCTGTTTGTCAGGGGAACCGAAGGCGGGCGGACTAGAGAATCGTCAGCAACTTCTTTTTTCCTAAGTGGGTGGCTTGGTGCAGGTTGGAAAGGAGAAACAATCCTAGTTTTGCCGGCAGTATCAATCTTCCCTCTGCATCTCGACACCACCCATGCTGATCAGGCTCTGGGCAGTGGTGGTTCCGAATCCACTGCAGTATAGTCAGGTCGCAGGGACAGGCGCGGGAGCTCGGGTGCGGGCAGGGTGAGTGCCAAAGCTGATGAAGCTACTGCTGCTGTCTTGGCAGCTTTATCTGCCCACCGGTTTCCTTCAGCCTCCGGGGTCCGGGCAGACTGGTGCCCAGGGACGTGGACAATTGCAACTGCCCGAGGCTTTTGCACGGCCGCCAGCAGTCTCTGTACCTCTGGGAGATTGTGCAGAACCTTTCCTTCCGCTGTAACAAAGCCTCTCTCCCCGTAGATAGCGCCGTGTACATGGACACTGCCGAAAACGTAGCAGCTATCGGTATAGACAGTCACTCGTCTCCCCTCAGCCGTTCTAGCGCCTCCGACAGTGCGATCAAATCGGCCTTCTGGGAGGGGTTCCCTGGGGGAAGCGGGGCGCTCCAAATGATGCTCCCGCTCTGGTCTACCACCGCCGCGCCCGCCCTCCGCACCCCGTCCATAATGAAGCTGCTTCCATCAGTGTACCATACCAACTCACTGTTAGGAAGGGCGGCGTCCTGGAGGTCGGGGCGCACCTGGGTGACTTCTGCCATGATCTCCTGGCAATCATGCAGGGGGGGCTTCCAGATTCAGGGTCGGCAGCAGGGTGGCTGGATTCAGAGCAGTAGGTCCGGCGAAGATGATCTGGGGTGCATTTAGCAGGAGTCCTTGGTAATGGGTTAGGCGGGCATTGGTCATCCACCTACCAGGGGGATACTTCAGGACCCCCTCGATCGCATGGGGGGTCACCACGTTCAGATGTTGCCCGAAGGTGAGTTTGTCTGCATCCTTCACCATTAGGGCTACTGCCGCGATGATCCATCCCGCTGCAACTTGATCTAGCCTCTTGGATAAATAGGCAACCAGACGTTTCCAGGGCCCCAGGCGCTGCATCAGCACTCCTTTTGCTATCCCCCGCCTCTTATCAACCAAGAGAGTGAAGGGCTTCAGGGGGTCTGGCAATGCCAGGGCTGGGGCTCTCAAGAGAGCGGCCTTGAGTTCTTCAAATGCCTTCTGTTGGTCCGGCCCCCAGGCCCAGGGAGCCTTATCCTTGGTTCCTTCGTACAGAGGCTTTCCTAGCTCAGCATACCCCAGAATCCACAGCCGGCAGTAGCCTGCTGTCCCTAAAAACTCGCGGACCTCTCGGGCTGAGGTGGGGACTGGAAGTCTAAGAATAGTCTCTTTCATGGCCCCTGTCAGCCATATGGTGCCTCTTTTCAGCTTATATCCCCGGTAGGTGACTGTTTGCCTGCATATCTGAGCCTTCTTTGCACTGGCCCGATAGCCCAGCCGCCCCAGCTCCTGGAGGAGGTCTCCAGTGGCCTGTTGGCACTCGGCTTAGAGGGGGCCGCCAGAAGCGAGTCATCTACATACTGCAGGAGCGGAACTGAATCATGGCTCCGGCGGACGAGTCCAAATCCTGAGTCAGGGCTTCATTAAACAGAGTAGGAGAGGTTTTGAAGCCTTGCGGTAGTCTAGTCCAGGTCAACTGCCCGGGGGTTCCCATATTTCCATCATGCCATTCGAAGGCAAAAATGTGTTGGCTGCTGGGTGCCACGGCTATGCTAAAAAATGCATCCTTCAGGTCTAGGGTGGTATAACAAACGTGTGAAGGGGCAAGGGACTTAGCATGGTATAAGGGACCGTGGGGTGGATGTCTTCGACCCTCTTATTCGCTTCCCTCAAGTCCTGGACTGGCCTATAATCCTTCCCCCTGGTTTCTTAAAGGGGAGAAGTGGGGTGTTCCAGGCAGAATGGCAGGGTTTCAGTATCCCAGCTTCTAGTAGGCTGTTGATGTATGGGGCAATCCCTTTCCGCGCCACGTTGGACATGGGGTACTGGCGGACTCAGATAGGCTGGGCCGAGGCTTTGAGTTCGACCACCACGGGTGCTGTGTGGGCTGCCTGACACACACCCGCTATCTCTGCCCACGCCTGAGGGTACGTTCTAAGCCAATAAACCATGTCACGAGGCTACTCTGTAGACGGAGAGTTGTAGGAGTTGTCATGCAGGGTGAACAGGCGATGTTCATCCGCAAGAGACAGGGTTAAAACATGGAGGGGCTGTCCCTGGCCATCCATTACCTTGATGCCATCTGGCTCAAAGTGGATCTGGGCCCTGATCTTAGTCAGGAGATCGTACCCCAACAAAGGGGCAGGGCATTCAGGGATAACCAGGAAGGAGTAGGTTACTTCTTGGCGGCCTACGTCCACCTGGCACCTACTGGTCCACCAATAAGCCTTGGACCCAGTCGCTCCCTGCACCAAAGTGGTTTTCTGAGATAAGGGCTCCGTAAACTTCTTCAAAACTGAGTACTGGGCTCCTGTGTCCACCATGAATCCTACTGGCTTCCCCTCCACATACACAGTTACCCAAGACTCAGGGAGGGGATGCGAGTCCCGTCCCCCCTAGTCACTGTCCATTCCTGCCAGCAGAACACGAGCGTCCTGCCCGGTCTGACCCTGGCACTTGGGGCACTCCCTCTTCCAATGTCCATATTCTTTGCAGTTTGCACACTGTCCCCTATCTAGTCTGGGCCGCGGTCTCCGAGGTCGGGCTGGTCCTGCTGGACTCGATCCCGCTCTGGCTGTGCCCTGCACGCCTGCCAGCAAGATCTTGGCCATCTCTTTCTGCTGCCTCCTGTTTTCCCTACTCTGATGCTCTCTGTCTTTCCTATCTTTCTTCGGGAGTCTCTCGAGTGTTGAAGTCTCTCTCCGCTACTTTCATTAAATCCCGAATGGTCATCTCTCCCAGTCCATCCTGCTTATACAACTTCGTCCTAATAATCTGGGGCAGCCTGGTTTATAAAGGACATAATTACGGCTGACTGATCCTACTCTGCTAGGGGGTCCAACGGGGTGTACTGTCTATAAGCATCATATAGGCGTTCTAAAAACACGGCTGGGCTTTCATTTTCCCCTTGCATCACAGCTTTTACCTTAGCCAAATTGGTGGGGCGGTGTGCTGCCACTCGGAGACCTGCCATAAGACTCCGGCGGTAGACTCGGAGACGCTCCCTACCTTCTGCGTTCCCAAAGTCCCAATCTGGTCTATTCAAGGGAAAGTGCTCATCGATCAGGTTCGGCAAGGTTGTTGGCCGCCCGTTGTCACCGGGGACATTCTTTCTGGCCTCGGTGAGGATCCGCTCGCGCTCCTTTGTGGTGAATAAGGTCTTAGGTTAGTTAGACCCCTCGGGTCCTTAGAGAAAGGGGGGTTTTGGGCCTTCCAGATGTACTGCTTGAAAAGGACCAATACTGGTAGGCTCGCTCCCCATCTGAACTAGTCCCTCCTAGTGCTCACACGGGGAGAATGGGCACCCCAGCGGAGGTGGATGAGGACGGTTCCTCCTCCGGGGTCTCCTCCCGTTGCCTACGGGGCCTCAATCCCCTCGCTGGTCCCCGGGCTGGGGCAGGGGGAGCCGAGAAAGCCGATGGGGAGGCGGATGAGTGAAGAGACGCGGGAGGGGCGGCCACCTCAGGCTGGAGCGGCACCACAGGTGAGTAGGGGGGGGGGTCTCTTCAAGATCAAGGTCTATCAGGGAGGGGTATATGTTTGACCCTTCCTACAGGATGGGTCTTTGGCTTGGCTTCTCCGGGGGTTTAGGGCCAGCCGTAGGTGCCGCCGGTTGGCGGGAGGGTTCAGAAATGGTCAAGACCTTAGGGGGATCCTCCGGCCTTTTGGGGCTAAAGGGTTTCAGCCAGGAGGGAGGGCTCTCTACCGAGGCTTGCCACATCAAAATATAGGGATATTGGTCCGGATGGCCCTGCGTGCCAGGCCGATTAATAACATTTTGGACCTTTTTAATAATGTCTAGGGAAAAGGTCCCGTGGGGGGGCCAGCCCACCTTAAAAGTGGGCCATTCTGCAGAGCAGAAGGTATCAAACTTACCTTTTTTCACTTCCATGCCATAATTACGAGCCTTGGCGTGGATTTCAGGAAAGTGCTTCAGGAGCAGGGTCTTAGGTGTTACCTGAGCCTGTCCCATAATTATCCCAAAGAGAAACCAAGAAAAGACGAAAGACACAATGCCAGCAAATACACAACTTCGCACAGGACTTTTCAACACCCACCGGCCGATCAACCACACCACACCCACAGGTGCCGTTTCAATCACACCAGTCACACCACACTCAGGATCCTTACCCAGGGCCCATTCAAATGGTGTCCACTGCGGACGTCGCTGGGCCATCTTCTCGTTGGGGACGTCTTCCAGGACGTCTAGTAATGGAGTCTCCAGGGTCGTAACCTGCTCCTTCCTTCCCATGAGAATTCTCAGTTGGTACTGGGAAGAGACCTGTTTCAGTCTCTCCGGTCGAGGACCTGTTTCAGTCCTTTCATAATTGGGACAGGGCAGAGACCTGTTTCAGACCTCTCCTCTTGGAGGTGGCCAAACCTCCTACCGCGGTTCTTTTGTAAACCTCAGTATCAGGTCGTCTGTTCCCTTGTGGGGAGGATATCCTGGACAAGACCCAAATGTTAAGGTCTAGAATCGACCACCCCTCAATTGGACAGAGGACACACACGATAATGCAAGTCACACAGCAAGTTTTATTTCCAGCTAGCTGGGGTCCGAGTATTTGCCCGACGCAGCAGGTTTCAACAAGGACCCCGAGCACTCAAAGCCAAGGGTTTATATAGCATTTTTAAAGCACCCAGTAATTTTCCATAGTCAAAGAGTATACATATCATGGGCTTGTACCACATTCTGGGGATTTGACAAGATCAGCTGGCTTGTACCCCACCCAGTCGGCAGATAACAAGATAAGTTCTTTTCAAACAGGACATCTGGTCCACACCCTGTTAAGGTCGTCCAGAAAATGGCTTCCTTTCTTATGCTTACCTACTCTTACACTGGATGCTTTAAAAATGCTATATAAACCCTTGGCTTTCAGTGCTCGGGGTCCTTGTTGAAACCCGCTGCGTCGGGCAGATACTCGGACCCCACCTAGCTGGAAATAAACCTCGCTGTGTGACTTGCATTATCGTGTGTGTCCTCTGTCCAATTGAGGGGCGGTCGATTCTAGACTTTAACATTTGGGGGCTCGTCCGGGATCCCACCTCAAGGGAACAGACTACTCCCGATACCAAGGTTTACATAGGAACCGAGTTAGGAGGTTTGGCCACCTCCGAGAGGAGAGGACTGAAACAGGTCCTTGACCGGAGTGACTGAAACAGGTCTCTGCCCGGTCCCAATTGAGAATTCTCACGGGAAGGAAGGAGCGGGTTACGACCCTGGAGGCTCCATTACTAGAAGTCGTGGGAGACGTCCCCCACGAGAAGGAGGCCAACGACGTCCACAGTGAATGCCGTTTGGACGGCCATTTGGATGGGCCCTGGGTAAGGATCCTGAGTGTGGTGTGACTGGTGTGATTGAAACGGCACCTGTGGGTGTGGTGTGGTTGATCGGCCGGTGGGTGTTGAAAAGTCCTGTGCGAAGTTGTGTATTTGCTGGCATTGTGTCTTTCGTCTTTTCTTGGTTTCTCTTTGGGATAATTATGGGACAGGCTCAGGTAACACCTAAGACCCTGCTCCTGAAGCACTTTCCTGAAATCCACGCCAAGGCTCGTAATTATGGCATGGAAGTGAAAAAAGGTAAGTTTGATACCTTCTGCTCTGCAGAATGGCCCACTTTTAAGGTGGGCTGGCCCCCCCACGGGACCTTTTCCCTAGACATTATTAAAAAGGTCCAAAATGTTATTAATCGGCCTGGCACGCAGGGCCATCCGGACCAATATCCCTATATTTTGATGTGGCAAGCCTCGGTAGAGAGCCCTCCCTCCTGGCTGAAACCCTTTAGCCCCAAAAGGCCGGAGGATCCCCCTAAGGTCTTGACCATTTCTGAACCCTCCCGCCAACCGGCGGCACCTACGGCTGGCCCTAAACCCCCGGAGAAGCCAAGCCAAAGACCCATCCTGTAGGAAGGGTCAAACATATACCCCTCCCTGATAGACCTTGATCTTGAAGAGACCCCCCCCCCTACTCACCTGTGGTGCCGCTCCAGCCTGAGGTGGCCGCCCCTCCCGCGTCTCTTCACTCATCCGCCTCCCCATCGGCTTTCTCGGCTCCCCCTGCCCCAGCCCGGGGACCAGCGAGGGGATTGAGGCCCCGTAGGCAACGGGAGGAGACCCCGGAGGAGGAACCGTCCTCATCCACCTCCGCTGGGGTGCCCATTCTCCCCGTGTGAGCACTAGGAGGGACTAGTTCAGATGGGGAGCGAGCCTACCAGTATTGGTCCTTTTCAAGCAGTACATCTGGAAGGCCCAAAACCCCCCTTTCTCTAAGGACCCGAGGGGTCTAACTAACCTAAGACCTTATTCACCACAAAGGAGCGCGAGCGGATCCTCACCGAGGCCAGAAAGAATGTCCCCGGTGACAACGGGCGGCCAACAACCTTGCCGAACCTGATCGATGAGCACTTTCCCTTGAATAGACCAGATTGGGACTTTGGGAACGCAGAAGGTAGGGAGCGTCTCCGAGTCTACCGCCGGAGTCTTATGGCAGGTCTCCGAGTGGCAGCACACCGCCCCACCAATTTGGCTAAGGTAAAAGCTGTGATGCAAGGGGAAAATGAAAGCCCAGCCGTGTTTTTAGAACGCCTATATGATGCTTATAGACAGTACACCCCGTTGGACCCCCTAGCAGAGTAGGATCAGTCAGCCGTAATTATGTCCTTTATAAACCAGGCTGCCCCAGATTATTAGGACGAAGTTGTATAAGCAGGATGGACTGGGAGAGATGACCATTCGGGATTTAATGAAAGTAGCGGAGAGAGACTTCAACACTCGAGAGACTCCCGAAGAAAGATAGGAAAGACAGAGAGCATCAGAGTAGGGAAAACAGGAGGCAGCAGAAAGAGATGGCCAAGATCTTGCTGGCAGGCGTGCAGGGCACAGCCAGAGCGGGATCGAGTCCAGCAGGACCAGCCCGACCTCGGAGACCGCGGCCCAGACTAGATAGGGGACAGTGTGCAAACTGCAAAGAATATGGACATTGGAAGAGGGAGTGCCCCAAGTGCCAGGGTCAGACCGGGCAGGACGCTCGTGTTCTGCTGGCAGGAATGGACAGTGACTAGGGGGGACGGGACTCGCATCCCCTCCCTGAGTCTTGGGTAACTGTGTATGTGGAGGGGAAGCCAGTAGGATTCATGGTGGACACAGGAGCCCAGTACTCAGTTTTGAAGAAGTTTACGGAGCCCTTATCTCAGAAAACCACTTTGGTGCAGGGAGCGACTGGGTCCAAGGCTTATTGGTGGACCAGTAGGTGCCAGGTGGACGTAGGCCGCCAAGAAGTAACCCACTCCTTCCTGGTTATCCCTGAATGCCCTGCCCCTTTGTTGGGGTACGATCTCCTGACTAAGATCAGGGCCCAGATCCACTTTGAGCCAGATGGCATCAAGGTAATGGATGGCCAGGGACAGCCCCTCCATGTTTTAACCCTGTCTCTTGCGGATGAACATCGCCTGTTCACCCTGCATGACAACTCCTACAACTCTCCGTCTACAGAGTAGCCTCGTGACATGGTTTATTGGCTTAGAACGTACCCTCAGGCGTGGGCAGAGATAGCGGGTGTGTGTCAGGCAGCCCACACAGCACCCGTGGTGGTCGAACTCAAAGCCTCGGCCCAGCCTATCTGAGTCCGCCAGTACCCCATGTCCAACGTGGCGCGGAAAGGGATTGCCCCATACATCAACAGCCTACTAGAAGCTGGGATACTGAAACCCTGCCATTCTGCCTGGAACACCCCACTTCTCCCCTTTAAGAAACCAGGGGGAAGGATTATAGGCCAGTCCAGGACTTGAGGGAAGCGAATAAGAGGGTCGAAGACATCCACCCCACGGTCCCTTATACCATGCTAAGTCCCTTGCCCCTTCACACGTTTGTTATACCACCCTAGACCTGAAGGATGCATTTTTTAGCATAGCCGTGGCACCCAGCAGCCAACACATTTTTGCCTTCGAATGGCATGATGGAAATATGGGAACCCCCGGGCAGTTGACCTGGACTAGACTACCGCAAGGCTTCAAAACCTCTCCTACTCTGTTTAATGAAGCCCTGACTCAGGATTTGGACTCGTCCGCCGGAGCCATGATTCAGTTCCGCTCCTGCAGTATGTAGATGACTCGCTTCTGGCGGCCCCCTCTAAGCCGAGTGCCAACAGGCCACTGGAGACCTCCTCCAGGAGCTGGGGCGGCTGGGCTATCGGGCCAGTGCAAAGAAGGCTCAGATATGCAGGCAAACAGTCACCTACCGGGGATATAAGCTGAAAAGAGGCACCATATGGCTGACAGGGGCCATGAAAGAGACTATTCTTAGACTTCCAGTCCCCACCTCAGCCCGAGAGGTCCGCGAGTTTTTAGGGACAGCAGGCTACTGCCGGCTGTGGATTCTGGGGTATGCTGAGCTAGGAAAGCCTCTGTACGAAGGAACCAAGGATAAGGCTCCCTGGGCCTGGGGGCCGGACCAACAGAAGGCATTTGAAGAACTCAAGGCCGCTCTCTTGAGAGCCCCAGCCCTGGCATTGCCAGACCCCCTGAAGCCCTTCACTCTCTTGGTTGATAAGAGGCGGGGGATAGCAAAAGGAGTGCTGATGCAGC
This sequence comes from Rhinolophus hipposideros, assembly GCF_964194185.1. Lineage (NCBI taxonomy): Eukaryota > Metazoa > Chordata > Mammalia > Chiroptera > Rhinolophidae > Rhinolophus > Rhinolophus hipposideros. The sequence continues at coordinate 65,341,570 of NC_138052.1, read as the reverse complement.
GCCTGGGGCCCTGGAAACGTCTGGTTGCCTATTTATCCAAGAGGCTAGATCAAGTTGCAGCGGGATGGATCATCGCGGCAGTAGCCCTAATGGTGAAGGATGCAGACAAACTCACCTTCGGGCAACATCTGAACGTGGTGACCCCCCATGCGATCGAGGGGGTCCTGAAGTATCCCCCTGGTAGGTGGATGACCAATGCCCGCCTAACCCATTACCAAGGACTCCTGCTAAATGCACCCCAGATCATCTTCGCCGGACCTACTGCTCTGAATCCAGCCACCCTGCTGCCGACCCTGAATCTGGAAGCCCCCCCTGCATGATTGCCAGGAGATCATGGCAGAAGTCACCCAGGTGCGCCCCGACCTCCAGGACGCCGCCCTTCCTAACAGTGAGTTGGTATGGTACACTGATGGAAGCAGCTTCATTATGGACGGGGTGCGGAGGGCGGGCGCGGCGGTGGTAGACCAGAGCGGGAGCATCATTTGGAGCGCCCCGCTTCCCCCAGGGAACCCCTCCCAGAAGGCCGATTTGATCGCACTGTCGGAGGCGCTAGAACGGCTGAGGGGAGACGAGTGACTGTCTATACCGATAGCTGCTACGTTTTCGGCAGTGTCCATGTACACGGCGCTATCTACGGGGAGAGAGGCTTTGTTACAGCGGAAGGAAAGGTTCTGCACAATCTCCCAGAGGTACAGAGACTGCTGGCGGCCGTGCAAAAGCCTCGGGCAGTTGCAATTGTCCACGTCCCTGGGCACCAGTCTGCCCGGACCCCGGAGGCTGAAGGAAACCGGTGGGCAGATAAAGCTGCCAAGACAGCAGCAGTAGCTTCATCAGCTTTGGCACTCACCCTGCCCGCACCCGAGCTCCCGCGCCTGTCCCTGCGACCTGACTATACTGCAGTGGATTCGGAACCACCACTGCCCAGAGCCTGATCAGCATGGGTGGTGTCGAGATGCAGAGGGAAGATTGATACTGCCGGCAAAACTAGGATTGTTTCTCCTTTCCAACCTGCACCAAGCCACCCACTTAGGAAAAAAGAAGTTGCTGACGATTCTCTAGTCCGCCCGCCTTCGGTTCCCCTGACAAACAGCTCAGATCCAGGAGATCGTGGATCAGTTCGTTGGGTGCCAGGCTATGAAACTCAGTAGGAAGGGACCCCTACATACAGGTACAAGGGTACGGGGGAGAGCACCAGGACGAAGTTGGGAGGTGGATTTCACTGAGGTAAAGCCTGGGAGGTACGGGTATAAGTACTTGCTAGTAATGGTTGACACATTTTCAGGCTGGGTGGAAGCCTTCCCCACGAAACAGGAGACGGCCCAGGTTGTTGCTAAGGCATTGTTAGAGGAAATTATTCCCTGATATGGGATCCCCGAGGTTTTAGGTTCTGATAATGACCCAGCTTTCATCAGTAAAGTCCTACAGGGACTGGTCCGAGCGATGGGGACCAATTGGAAGTTAATTTGTGAATATAATCCCCAGAGCTCAGGGCAGGTAGAGAGAATGAATCGGACCCTAAAGGAGACTTTGTCTAAATTGGCCATCGAGACTGGCGGGGACTAGGTGACCCTCTTACCCTATGCCATCTTCCGGGTTCGGAACTCACCATATGTACATGGATTGACACCCTTTGAAATTCTGTATGGGGCACCCCCCTCCATTATTGTTCGTACTCTAGCAGATCATGACCCCAATGTGGCTCCTAATTATCTGACCAGTTTGAGGGCCCTGCAGGAGGTCCAGCATGAGATATGGCCCCTAGTGCATTCCCTGTATGAGACCGAGGACACACCGGACCCGGAACATGGCATCGTTCCAGGGGATTGGGTATGGGTGAGGAGACACAGGTCTAGGACGCTGGAAGAAAGGAGGAAAGGTCCTTATATGGTTCTTCTGGTTATTCCCACTGCCTTAAAGGTTGACGGCATCGGGCCTTGGGTCCATCACTCTCACGTGCGCCGAGCCGATCAGCTGGATCAGACACAAGCTGGGAAGTGGACCGCGCGGCAACACTCTGATAACCCTCTGAAGCTGCAGCTCTCCTGACCTCGGGGAAGCGCCTCGCACCCTGCCTCGCTCAACGATGAAGTGGCTGATAGCCCTGACTCTGCTCAACATCTGGATAAGGAGCCGCACGGGGACCATAACATTTGGGGGCTCGGAGACCAATGCCCATCGCCCTTATAAGCAGACATGGATCCTGACCGATGGAGGGACTGGTGCAACTCTCAGCGAAACCACCCGCGTGGCCCCACTGTCCATGTGGTGGCCAGCCCTATACTTCTGCTTCAGAGATATCAATCCTGAATACAGGTCCACGGCACCCAATTTAGCACGTAGCTATGGATTTTATGCCTGTCCGGAACATTCTAAGGGCCGACATTGTGGGGGGGGGGTCCAATATTCTTTCTGTAAAAAATGGGACTGTGTCCCCTCTAATGACGGAGATTGGAAATGGTCGGTATCACGACCTGACTCCCTCAAATTTGCCTTTGTTAATCGAGGGGAGCCAAGAGGGGCGGCCGTTCCTCTCTTTACAGGTCCCTGTTCCATTAAAGATTCAGACAGGATCCAAGTTATGTTCACTGACCAGGGAAAACAAGAAGGGGTTCAAAGTTGGATTCGAGGAAAAGTGTGGGGAGTGGTGTTTTACAAATACGGGGGACATGCGGGATCCACTATTATTGTCAGGTTGAGGGTTGAGATGCCACCAGCAAGAAGTCCTCCGGTAGGTCCAAATAAGATACTGGCCCCTCCCGTCCCTGAAGTACGGGTCCCTCCCGTCCTTACCAAGAGCCCAGGTAAGTCAGGGGATAAGGACACCGCAGAAGGGATCGCGGGACCCCAGACAAGGACCTCTGTAACCCCTTCAACACCCGCTACGTAGGACACCAGAGACTCCTTGCGGAAACTAGTGCGTGCTGTATATGTGACCCTTAATGCCACCAGTCCTAACCTCACAACCTCCTGTTGGCTGTGCTATGGTGTGAAGCCCCCGTTCTATGAAGCTATAGGATTGAATGCCACCTACCACGCCTCCTAAGGTGAGAACCCCTCTCAGTGTTCATGGGGAGACCGTAAAATTGGCTTAACCCTGCAACTAGTGCAAGGTCATGGGACCTGTCTAGGGAAGGTGCCCCAGGCTATACAGGGTTTATGTGCTTCCATAGACAGCACCCCTAGTTGGAAAAGTAACACCAAGTGATTAATCCCCAGAGCTGATGGATGGTGGGTATGTTCAAAGACAGGCCTCACTCCGTGCCTATCAACCGCAGTCTTTCGTGCCTCTAATGAATTCTGTGTCCTAGTAACTGTGCTGCCCCGCATCCTCTACCACCCCGAGGAGAGCATGTATTCACATTGGTATGGAGACACAAGTGAGAGTCGTAAGAGAGATCCCATCACTGCACTAACCATTGCCACTCAGCTTAGGAGTGGCGGGGGCTGGGACCGGCATAACCTCCCCGGTTACTCAACAATCAGGAATGACCTCCCTAAGGGCAGCCATAGATGAGGATATAGAAAGAATAGAAACCTCTGTTAGTCATTTAGAAAAATCGCTCAACTCCCTATCCGAAGTAGTACTCCAGAATAGAAGAGGGCTTGATTTGTTATTCCTCCAGCAAGGGGGACTGTGTATCGCATTAGGAGAAGAGTGCTCCTTTTATGCTGACCATACTGGTGCAGTGAGGGATTCCGTGGCAAAGGTGAGAAAAGGGTTAGCCAAGAGAAAACGGGAGAGGGAAGCTCAGGAGAACTGGTTTGCGGCTTGGTTTAATAGGTCCCCCTGGTTCACCACCCTAGTTTCTACCTTGGTTGGCCCGTTTGTTTTGCTTGTGCTTATTTTAACCTTTGGCCCTTGCATTTTAAACAAGCTTCTTAATTTTGTGAAAGATCGTGTTAATACCGTCCAGCTCATGGTCCTAAGACAACAGTATGAGAGATTGCCTGCCCCTGAGGGCCTCTACGATTGGCCAGTGCATGAGCAAGATTCCTCATTATGAACAACAAAAGTGGGGGATGTAAGAGTAGGTTAGCATAAGAAAGAAAGCCATTTTCCGGATGGCCTTAACAGGGTGTGGACTAGATGTCCTGTTTGAAAAGAACTTATCTTGTTAACTGCCGACTGGGTTGGGTAGAAGCCATCTGATCTTGTCAAATCCCCAGAATGTGGTACAAGCCCATGATATGTATACTCTTTGAAGCTATGGAAAATTACTGGATGCTTTAAAAATGCTATATAAACCCTTGGCTTTGAGTGCTCGGGGTCCTTGTTGAAACCCGCTGCGTCGGGCAGATACTCGGTCCCCAGCTAGCTGGTAATAAACATCGCTGTGTGACTTGCATTATGGCGTGTGTCCTCTGTCCATTGAGGGGTTGTCGATTCTAGACTTTAACAGCAGTAATTTTCCATAGCTTCAAAGAGTATACATATCTTCTATTACATTCTGATGGTTTGACAAGATAAGCTGGCTTGTACCCCACCCAGTAGGCAGTTAATAAGATAAGCTCTTTTCAAACAGCACATCTGGTCCACACCCTGTTAAGGCTGTCCATAAAATGGCTTTCTTTCTTATGCTAACCTACTCTTACAACCATGATACTATTTTTACTGTTTAGTTCTATTACAGATAGCAGTTCTCCCAATTACAGAGTTATGTAGAGTTATTCTATGGTTGCCCTAACAGCCATATACCACAAATACCCAATCACACAAATTGGGCTTAAAGAATAGAAATCTGCTTTCTGACAGCTCTAGAGACTGGAAGTTCAAGATCAAGGTGCTGGCAAAGTTGGTTTCTCCCAAGGCCTGTCTTTTTTACTTGCAGAGATGCCTGGCACCTTGCTGTGTCCTCACAGGGAATTTCTCTGCAGGAGCATCTGTGATGTCTCTCTTTTTCTCTTTTATTTTTTCCCAAGGTAGCAGCACTAATTCTTCAGTGTGTATTTACTTAGGTAGATGCTACTAGCATTCATAAGAATAAGCAGTTTTTCACAAGGTATATTCAAACGAAGGTAAAGTTTGGAAAACAATTTACCGTAGAGCACCAACACGGGAAACTCCTTGATTAAGTGAGAGAAATTATTACGTTTTAGCCTAGATTTGAGCAAAACTCATTCTTGAAGGTGAATCTCTCTTCTTATAAGGACACCAGTCCTATTGGAATCCAGCCTACCCATATGATCTCAGTTAACCTTAATTACCTCTTTAAAAGCTTTATCTCCAAATACAGTCACTTTGGGGATTAAGTTTTAAGCATTTAAATTGGAGGAGGGGTGAACAGATCAATCCTTAACACCAATGTTTTTATAAAATGGGATAGTCAGACATTTTTAATATAAGTTAATGTTTTATAGACTTTATTCTTAAAACAATTTTTTTTAATCGACAAAAATTTTTGTGAAGATGGTACAGAGAGTTCCTATATATCTCACAGGCAGTTTCCCTATTATTGAAATCTTCCATGAATATGACATATTTGTTACAATTAACCATTATTAATACATTGTTATTAAATAATGTCCATACTTTATTTAAATTTACTTAGTTTTTACCTAATCTCCTTTTTTCTGTTCTCAGATCCCAACCAGGATGCCACATTATCTTTAGTCCTCATCTCCTTAGGCTCCCCTTGGCTGTGACAGTTTCACAGACTGCTCTTGTTTGTGATGACGTTGACAGTTTTGAGGAACACTCTCAGGTATTGTGTAGAATGCTCCTGAAATGGTATTTGTCTGTAATTTAATTAAATATTTTTTACATTGTTCAAAACTTTAAAATAAAAATATTTCTATAGGTAAATCTCTCCCCATGGCTCTGTTCATCTACCATATTCTCCCATGACCTACATATTGCCATTTTTTGTAATTTTATCTATATCCTTTTCTATATTTTATGAAAATAGAAGCCACTTGCAAGTATATATTGTTCTTATTTACTCCCATGTCTTACACTAGGCAAGCATATACACTTTATAAGAACTTTTTTTTTTCTCTCTCTGTATCATTACTTAGAAATGATTCTTTTTCATTATAGAATTTTGCTATGTGGACACTGTTATTTTTCCAACGAATTTCCTGTTGCAAACATTTTGGTTGTGTTCCATGTTTTCCTTTTTTCTTTCTTTTTTAAAAAAAGCCTTAGTGAATAAGTGAATGTATGTATTAACATGAATATGTTTGCATTTGCCTGGTATATATTTGTTTATCTTTTTATTTTTTTTTAATCCTTCAGATCACTATGTTTTTAGGTATGCCTTTTACAGGTATGCCTTTTACTTTCTTCCTTATTAGAAAATTAAACCTATCTGCCTTTTTGGTATGATAGATATGTTTGATCTTAGTCCTATGATAATATTTTATGGTATAACCATTTTCGTGTGCATTCAGTTTCTTTATATTTTTATAGTAGTTCTCATTTTTAGGAGAAAGTTCACCTATGTATTCTGATATCTATATTTATGCCATTTATAACATCTTCATCCTAATCAATCACTCCCATCAATATTATCATTTCTAATCTTACATTTGTAGTTTTATTTATTTATTTTTGTTGATTCTTGATTTTTTTTATTGAAAGAAAATAATATCTAATGCATTTTAAAGGTCCCCAGAAGACTATTGCTTTTGTATTCTCTGTGAGAAACCACTGAATTCACAATCCCAGACAATAAGGCAAAGATCCTTCTCAATCCCTATGTTTATCAAGATCTTTAGTGTTTTATTATAGTGATTAGTTGTATGCTATAATACTGTATCTTTGATATTATGACATTTTCATTATGAGAAGCATTACATTTGTACTTTTAAAATAACTTCTACTATTTGATTTGTTAACTCTTAACTCCTATATGTTACATATGAGAAAACTAGGGAGAGCAACACACTTTCTACCTTCTCTCATTCTTTTCCTCCCATTTTTGTTAACATTTCTTATTTTCACAAATTACATCTTACGATGTTGAAACACATACAACCTCCTTTGTTTCACTCTTAATTTTACAGTAGTTAAATATGTTCAATGTTCACCTCAGACTTTTTATTTCCCCAATCATTAATATTTGGCTGAAATTAGTTCTCTAGAATATCTGTCTGTAGTCTTCTAGATTTCTAAACTCACGTTCCAGTCTTCTAAACTCAAAGATTTGTCTTTTTTTTTTTTTTTTTCTTAAAAGCTTGGCTAGATATAATATTCTATAATATGCTTGGCTCTCATGTCTTTTCCTTAACTCTGTGCTAATGTTGCTTAACTGCTTTCTGAAATGAGAAGTATGATGCCAACCTGATATAGTACTTTTAATGGACACCCAAACTATGTTCATTTTTACCAAAGTCATTTAGATTTAAAAAAATATTTTATACATTTTATCACTTCGTATACTAATTGTTCTGTTTTCTGCCGTCATCTGTCTTTGCCTGTTTGTCTTCTGAGTGGGGTTTTGTGTGTGTTTGTGTGTTTGTGTGCACTTTGTGTTATTATTTCAAGGTTCCACTGCTTAAAGAATTTTGTATCAATTTCTCTAATAATATTAGGTAATTTTTAAAAATTTACATAGGTCTTGTAAAAACTTATTTTTGTTCTTTCTGAAACAAGGGACTTAAAACTAGGGCCCTTTGTGTTTTTTTGAGTTCTTCCTGGTCCCAAATTCTACTTATTTTTAGAAGTTGTATCTCACTGGTGATCAATAAAATTTGTAGTCTTTGATATCTCAGATTAATTCAAAGCAACTTTCCCAGCATCTACTTGCAATTTGGCTTTGGTCAATCATTCTTGCTCACAGTAGTTGCCTCTCAATAAATATGCTGAAGATTTATGGTATTTGCCTTCACTGGTAACCTCAAAATTTTCTCATCTTTCCTGAAACAATCTTTCATGGTTTCCTGTGACTATTCTTAGAAGCTATTAAACAAAGTATCAGCTTCAGGAAGTATCAGGAAAGGTATGGCCACTCAAATTAGGAAATTTGTTTGTGTATTCTTTAAAATGGGAATATTCACAGGTGTGAGGATGGTTCGAATCACAAGGAACAATGTAGGCATCCACCACAAGTCGCAGCAGAGGAGCTTTTATTCACCTGACAGTGGAAGAACTCTGACCATCCCCAGTATGAAGGAGTATGAGGAGGAATTGGCTAGCAGAACCTGCAGAGAGGGAGAGTCATGGATAGAGAAAGCTGTATAAAAGTAGTTACATCCATCTGAGAGACACACACAGACCAAATGCCTCCCAATGGGGTTGGGGGGGGAATGGAGTTAATATATTTAAATCAGTATAATTCCTCCCCTTGGTTTCCTGCCAGGATTCTGCATTGGCCAAATAAAACCGGAAGCCAACAAGTTCAGCTTCCCAGTGCAGAGGGCAGGAGAAGGATGGAACGTAGATATAGCGCCACAAGTAAAAGATCTGGCAAAGTCCACCACTTCGCCTACTCAGCTTTTTACTCTTGTCCTTCATTCAGGTAGAAGCTTGTGTCTCTATCTCAGGATATACACAAAATATAACAATCTACTAGTAAATGTATCATCATGGTGCTATTAGTTTGTTTCCACTGTTGTTCTTCAGACAAGGTAGTAAGAACGTGAAGAAAAAATACACATGTAATATAAAATACATGTCTGATATATAGACATGTCTGATATATAGACATGTATTATATATATATATATATATATGTATATATATACACACATATATACACACACACACACACACACACACATATATACACACACACACACACACACACACACACACACACACACACATATATATATATATAGCTGGTTTTATATATATATATATGTATGTATATATAGCTGGTTATAAAGTATTTATTGGTAAAAATAGACACCTCTATGTGCCTAAATAATGATAGATACTAATCATGCCATATCTCCCTTATCCTTTTCTATATCACAGATAAATTAGTTTCTTAACCTGATAATATACCTCAGTGTTAGTATTCCTGCTGAAATTGAGTTACTACTGACCATTTTCTTACTAGAAATAACAGTTTTCCTTTGACTAGCTTAGGAAAGACAGTTGTAGGAAGAATCACAGTGAATTAAATTCCTTCTGATTACTAAATAGTCTTCCTGTCCCCTGCTAGGTATCAACAACACAATTTTCCTTAGTAATCAGGATCAATCAACTCGAGGGTCCCTGTTGATTTGTTATTTCATCTGAATGAGGAATGTCAAACTACAAGGGCATCTTTAAGTTTCCAATTCATTGGAACCATTTTGGGGTTCCCTGGTGGAAGTAGGCTTCCTTGGACACAATAACCTACAAGCACTAGTTCAAGTTCATGGAAACTGGGACAAATATTCTTCAAATAGATCACTAATAATAACAATGAGAAGAAAAACATTCCTATCTTTACCATTGGTTTGGGGATTTATGTTTCTGGCTATAGAGGAGACTGCATCATACTGGGGGTGCCAAAAAATGTATACACATGACTTGTATTCAACTTTTGTTACCAGTATATATTGAGTATTACAATTTTAATAGTTTTTTTTTTCCTTTCTTAAAATATGCATACATTTTTTTTGGCACCCTTTTTATATTGGTTGCTAATTATAGAGGAATGCTGCATCATTAGTGCCAAGATCCCAATGCATGAGGTTCATTTAGGCCACCTGTTACCCTAAGTGAGCAGTTTGAAAGTCATTACACTGTTCTTTATTACACTGTTCTTTCATCTGATTGATGAAACATATAATAAGACCAGTGAACACCATACAGAAAGTGTGCTGCCACACTTTCTTTGCCATCAGTTCCCTGGTGGACAATGTTATGTGGTAATGAATGCAGTATTTATAAATCTATGTGTAATAGTACTATCAGAATTGCTATATACAAAGAAGGTGAATCTATACCCAAAACAAGTTTATCCCAATGAGTTCTAAGGCAATCACTCTGCCATGATGATACCAGTTTGTGTCCTATCAGGAATGGTGCCATGGTGAGGGTTCATATGGTATTTCTAGTGACAACTTGCATTCATTCAGAAATCCAGAAACTTAAAATTAAATACATCTTACTCTTTACTCATCTCCCAGATATTCTTCATTCCATATCCTAATCAATGACATGTTAATCTGCTTATATACTTGGCTAGAAATCTTAGAAACATCCCAGTTCATTCTCTTATCTTACCTAAATGTTCTATCATTAACCAAGTTTTAAAAATTCTGTTCAAATGCCCACAAATCTATGCCTTCTTTTTCATTCTCTGTTTTACTACCCATTCAGAGACATTTCTACTACACTTTGCACCACAATGATAGTCTTCTCTCTATCCATCTTGTTTCCCTCCCTTTCCTCTCCACACTGTCCTCAAATGTATTTTTAAAACAAAACACAAATATATCACATTTTCTTTTAAGTTCATCTTCCTTAGGGGTCATTATGGCATCCAAGACCTATCAAAATATGCCCCCACTCATCTTTCCTCACTCCCTGTTATCTATTTGCCCCTACCCCACAGGTTTTATGTTCTAACCACAGTGCACTACAATATTTACTGTTTAAGAAAATAAAGTAATATGTAATTGTGTTTCTGGCATTATCTTCCATGCATTGTATTTTTGTATTATATTTCAGAACAAATGCAATCAGATGTATATGAATGTAATTTTAAGATAGAATAAAAAATAGATTCAGAAATAATGGATTTTTAAATCTGGAATATGTTATAAGGCTCAAGAATTGCCCATCAAACTAAAGAGCCTCAAAAGCATTCTTTTTCAATTTGGCAAAATAATGTTATATAAGTCATTATATAACACTAATATGTTATATTATTATATGAGTCATTTTCATGCCAGAATATTTATTTTCTCTCATTTAATCAATTACTATTTCTTCATTAAATGTTGGAATATCTATATCCTCATAAATAAAAACAGATTATAAGCAGAGATATTAACTGTCACATAAAATGTATGGATATTTATATACTTTTTTAGCAAACCATTTAATGCAACAATGGTTTTTATAGTCTCTGTACCAGGAATAAATTGGTCTTTTGGGAACACATAACAATGCCAATTAGCAAGGTATATGTGTCCACTATTTATTTTCACACATAGCACACACAACATGACATTTACTATCTAGTCACCTTGTGTAAAGGGTTTTGTTTTGTCTGGTCTCGCTTTGCTTTCCATTGATTAGATGGGTATGGAAGCAGAACTTCTTTGTCACTTCGCTGGAAACTGTCTGGATAGCAACAGAGTGTATCATAAATCAATTCTACTAGGAGCACTGCTCACAACCAAAGTCAATATCGTGGTATAAAGCACCTATAACAAGAATCAAAATGAAATAAACCTCAGCACTTGCTTATCAGAGAACTTCAAAGTTTTTAAAATGTGTAAAATAATATGATAACGCCTTGTGTTTATTGACTTTTATTCTATATTTAACAGGGTGTATAAATGCTAAATATTTTACAAAAGTGGAAAATGCTGAATAAAATAATTGACTGCAGTCTTAAATGTTCTGTTACAATAAAGGATGTGTAAGCATTCTCAAACAGAAATTCTATTAAATCAAATCTGAATTATTCAGGACTGTATGCTTCACAAATAGGTTTACTGATTTTTTTTTTTAATTCTATAAATTAACGTCTATTCTGTTTAGTAGATATGCAACCAATATCGTGCGTTTTAAATTGGTTCACTATATACTAAAGAGAATCTACAGTAAATTACAGAATTTTATATTATACATATATTTTTTCTTTTTGCATAGATCCTCTATTTGTATCCTTAAATTGTTTGATTTCTCTACAAAATTAAAATTGAACAAACTGCTATTCTACTTTGTTGAAATGATTTACACTTTTAAATGTCATGCAAATATTGCAAAGAGAAACATTGGCCATACAAGAGAAGTAAAATTGAAATAATCTAGTAATACATTCTTAACCTGAAAAGCAGTTTCCATTTGTAAAGCATTATTAATATTATTTATTCAGTGATTATAGTATTTTAGTCATACTGAAGAAAAATGAAGAAAAGTCATAATCTTAAAGAGAAAATTGTGGTCCTTACAATAGCGATAATTATTAAGTAACATATATTTTTGGAGTGCAATACAATACATTCCAATATTTAAGTGAAAATAGTGTTGAAAGGTTAGTAGAGACACTAAAAAGATTTTTCTGTCCATTGTGTTTTGCATATACTTTTCTTAGAAAATAATTTGCTTATTCTTTGGCTGCTTATCATTCAGTAGATGTTCCACAACCCATTTTAGTGCTCTTAATTCTTAATGCTATGACAGGACTTGTTTATAAATGTTTAAGAGAGTTCCTATTGCAATAGAGTACCACTGATTGCCAAGAGCTTGCAGTAACTAATGATGACTTTGTTTAAATTCAGAAGGATTTTTGTATTACTAGTGCTATTTCTGTACCTCCTGCTCCTGTTCCTTCTACTTCTAATACTACTGTTGGTACTTATTATTGTCATTTACCTTCTCCTCCTCCTCTTTCCCCTCCTCCTCCTTCTTCTTCCTATCATCATTATAAACAAGTAGCCTTGTATGTTTATTGAACAAAGGGTTAAATTTTAAACTCAGTATGAAACTAAGAATATAAACAAAATATTTCAGAATAAAGTAAAAGAGCAGCATAACATAAAACTTATAATAGCCTGCAGATGCCATTTCCTTATAGCCATTGCCCTTTATAAACTGCTAATATGAAAGTAAACTGGTATATTTATTGCTAGCCTTGAGCTCATTTTGGCAACATATTTTATGAGTGTGTATAAAAATAAAAACTATACATACTTTACCCACCACAAGTCTACCTCTAATACGTATGCTTAAGCAAATAAATTAATAAATAGTGCAAATGTATACATTGTTCATTACAACTTTGTTTAGAATTGTACCAAGATAATCATTCTCTTCAAAAAGAAACTGCTTAATAAAGTACAGTAAAATAATTCAATGGAATATGGTATTACTATTTAAAAATATAGACATTTGTTAACATTGAAGCATATCTAAAATTTATGATAATCAGATTACACAGAGTATTAATCAGATTAATTCAATCAACATTTACTGAATGAATATATACCAGTGAACAATAAAGATACAGTACACTACCATGTAATTAAGAAGTTAGTGAGAATGAAGAGCCTAAAATAACCTATATCAAGTGTATTAATTATTTAAGAAAATTACAGAGTGCAACCTTGTCTGAGAGATTAAGGATGCCATGAAAAATTAAAATCAAGATGAAATGCACAGAATAAAAAGGAATCAGGTCTGTAAATGTTGTCATGTTGCATGGAGACCATTTCAAGCATATCCACCATATGTCTAAATGTTGGGTCACTATAAAAAGCTTGTCTGGATTGCTTTTAATCTAGGGCAAGAGATAATCTTATTTTCCTATTTTGAAAAAGGGTGGCAGAGAGAAGAATGGATTCAAGTGGGACAAGAGTAAATATAGGAGCAGGGTTCTGGGACTAAGCAGCAAAGGCCAGAGATGAAAGAGGCTTACCTGAGTAATAGGGCAGCAATAATGATCAAGATATTTAGTAGACACATACATAAGACAGAGTCTAGTAATTTAATTTAAAAAGTGAGGGAGTGAGAAAAGTTAAAAGAATTCACAGTAGTAAAACTAAGCAGCATATCTATATGTGTATTACATGAAGAGAATACCTCTGAACAAATACACATAAAAATGTTAAAAAAAAAAAGCAGTTACTGTTAGGTAGGATGACAGATAACTTTGGTTTTACTTTTTACACTTTTACTTACTAGATGATATATTTCAAATAACACATATTTTCTAATAAAAACGATGTTGTTAAAGCAAGCGACCGACACTGTACAATACTTCATAGCTTAATTTCTTGATTGGTGAATTCTGGAAATCGTGCATGTATTTAAGACATTCCCCAGTTAGCCCTAATTAGATCATCTCAATTTTCTCTATTGTGGCTGTAAATTGAGAATGGGCTACAATGGGCCCAGCATGTATATACTCGAGAGAAAAGAATGTAGTCTTGATTCTTTAATGTATAATATAGACTTTATGTTATTTATTGTTTTTATCTTCAGGATATAACATATTGCTTTGCAATTAGTGGTCAGGCAATATGTTTTGAATAAAACTGACTAAATCATTACCTTTCTTTGTTATCAATTCTACCCTTTTAAGTTTTTTAAATTTTTTCTTCAATATTTTCCCTTAATTCTATTAGCCTTAAACAGTCATAACAACTTCGTGTCATTTCTTTGGATTGTTTTAATTAATGTTTTACATGAACTGTTGCCATAATTCTATCCATGATTCCTGAGAGCATAGCTCTCCCTGATATGTTAAGCCAACCTTGGAGTTCTCTTTCTTGCTAACTTGATTCATAATTTTCCATCAGTTCACTTCACACCTGGGTCATGCACCACTTACTTCTCAAATGACAAATTGCCTGCTTAGAAGCAGTTGCCTGAGATTGACAAAAAGAACTTTTCCAACCGTGAAACTATATTTAGTTCAAAGACTAAGATTTTTTATTTTTTTAATAAAAAGAGAAAACTTCTTGATTATGTAGCTCTAAAATAATAAAAAAAAAATTGAAACTCTGGGTTTTTTTTAATATATATATATATATATATATGGAAACATTATAAATATTATTCTGAAATTAGCAATTTCCAAAATTAGTATAATCTAAGGAATATTGAATAGAGGGTTTTAAAAATAAGAATTTACAGAGGTCAGCAGCAGGTGACAGAGGCAGCTCTGGGTTTTAAGCACCTCATAAATCTCACATCCTACACAAACACACACACACACACACACCCATGGAAGAAGTGCCCTAAGACTCAGGAGACCTGGGCACAAACTGGCAATGGTACTCTCAGTGTCCATATGTGCACGCAACAGCAGAAACTGCAGACTTTGTAAAAACTACCATCCAAACCCCATAACCCCAACCATTTAGAATGGCAGTGTCAGGGTCCCTCTGGGCACCAGGTGGCCAACTCTGCCTGCACAAGACACAGAGGACTCTTTGGTACAGCAGAAGACAACCTGGAGATTACTTGCTAGGCTTAAACTAAGACTGGCGCTACTTTTTGCTTGGTTTTGTTTTTGTATTTTTGATAGTTTTGCCTGTGTTGAGTGTCGGTTATGGGTTGTTTTCACGTGTGAGTGTATTTGTTTTTTTTTTTTTCTTTGTTGTTATGCTTAGTGATGTGCTTTGTTCTGAAATTGCCCTGCACCAGGACCCAGCCCAAGAAACACAAGATTCAACACTCCCAAGAACCAACTCCAGACCAAACCAGAGTATTACTGGGTTTGACCTAAAGTGACACACAAGAGGGAATTCTCTACAGGCACAAGAGCCCACAGGGGCCAAGCCTCATTTGAGTGGTCAACCCTCACTCAGCAGATCATCCACTGTGGGGAAGTCTCACAACTAGGCAGCCTAGGAGTTTATCCCACCTACTGACAAGCCAAAAGCAATTAAAGCTCAACTTTAACAGGGCAATCTACATAACACTAGGGTCACCTTTGGAGCACATGCACAAGAGAATAGGGAAGTGGTGCAAGTCAAATACAAAGGACACATACTATATAAGATTACCCAGCAAAAACCAAGAACCCTAGGGGATCAACCTAATCTATTGAAGCAAACACAGAGAGTTACCCAGATGAGGAAACAAAGAAACATGTTCCAAATAAAAGAACAGAAGAAACTTCCAGAATTGGAACCCAATGAAATAGAAGTAACCAACCTATCAGAGACAGAGTTCAGAACACTGATGATGAGAATGTTTAAGGAGCTTAGTGATGACATAAAGAAGGATAGAGAAATCATAATGAACAACTAGTTAGAACTATAGAATACAATAACTGAAATAAAGAACACACTTGAAGGAAGTACCAGCAGGTTAGATGAGGCAGAGAATCGAATCAGCAATTTAGAAGACAAGTTAGCAGAGATCACCCAAGTGGAACAACAAAAGAAAAAAATAAATAAAAAACAATGATAATGGTTTAAGAGACCTCTGGGATAACATCAAGCACAACAACATGTGCATCATAGGAATACCAGAAGGTGAAGAGAGGGAGCAAGGGATCGAGAGCATATTTGAAGTAGTAATGACTGGAAACTTCTCTAACCTGGTGAAAGAAACTGACATACAAGCCCAGGAAATGCAGAGAGTTCCAACCAGGATAAACCCAAACAGGTCCACACCAAGACACATTATAGTTAAAATGGCAACGGTTAAAGACAAAAAGAGAATCCTAAAAGCAGCAAGAGAAAGACAGCAGGTTACATACAATAGAACTCCTATAAGACTATCAAATGACTTTTCAACAGAAACATTTCAGGACAGGAGGGAATAGCAAGAGGTACTAAAAGTGATGGAAAACAAAGACCTACAACCTAGATTGCTTTGTCCAGCAAGGCTATCATTTAAAATTGAAGGAGAGATAAATAGCTTCCCAGGAAAGAATAAGCTAAAAGAATTCATTACCACCAAGCCAGCAATGCAGGGAATATTAAAAGGACTTCTGTAAGCAGAAGAAAGATGAAAACAATATAACTACAAATAAAAAAAATATATCAATAACTATGTACCTATCAATAATCACTTTAAATGTAAATGGATTAAATGTTCCAATCAAAAGACATAAGGTGGCTGAGCGGATAAGAAAGCAAGACACTTGCATATGCTGTATACAAGAGACTCATCTCAGATCAAAAGATACACACAGGCTGAAAGCGAGTGTTGGAGTCAGATATTTCATGCAAATGGAAATGAGAAACCACCTGCAGTAGCAATACTTATATCTGAAAAAACAGACTTTAAAATGAAGAATATATTAAAAGACAAAGATGGGCGCTACATAATAATAAAGGTATCGATCCAACAAAAGGACATAACCCTAGTAAACATCTATGCACTTGGGATTAGGTGCATAGGAAAACATAAATATATAAAACAGATAGTGACTGACATAAAGACAGAGATCAACAGTAACACTATCATAGTACGTGACTTCCACACACCTCTGACAACAAGGGACAGATCTTCCAGACAGACAATTAATATGGGAACAGCGGCCTTAAATGACACATTTAAGTTGGATTTAATTGATATTTTCAGAGCATTTCACCCCAAAGCTGCAGAATCCACATTCTTTACAAGCGCACATGGAATATTTTCCAAGATAAATCACATTAGGCCACAAAACAAGTTTTGATAAATTTTGGAAAGTCAAAATCATACCAGTTGTCTTCTCTGACCAGAGTGCTATGAAATTAGAAATCAACTACAGGAAAAAAAAAACAAAAAGGAAGACACACAAATACACGTAGGGTGAATAGCGTGTTACTAAATAATGAATGGGTCAACAATGAGATCAAGGAAGAAATCAAAAGATGTCTCGAGACAAACGAAGATGAAATCTATCGCATGTAGCGAAAGCAGTCCTAAGAGGGAAATCCATAGCAACGCAGGCCTACCTAAAGAAACAAGAAAAACCACAAATCAAGTTTATGCTTACACTTAAGGGATCTGGAAAAAGAACAGGAAAATAAGACCAGAGGGAGCACAATGAAGGGGATAATAAAGATAATAAAGAGCAGAAATAAATGAAATAGGGACCAAAAAAACAATGCAAAAGATCAATGAATCCAAGAGCTGGTTTTTAAAGAAGATAAACAAAATTGACAAACCTTTAGTCAGACTCATCAAAACAAAAGTGAGAGAGGACCCATATTAATAAAATCAGAAATGAAAGAGGAGAAGTGAAAACAGACACAACAGAAATACAAAAAAATTAAAGAAAGTAGTATGGCAATATATGCCAACAAATTAGACAATCTGGAAGAAATGGACAGTTTTCTAGAAGCATACAACCTTCAAGTCTTATTCAAGAAGAAATGGAGAACCTGAATAGACTGATTACCACCAGGAAAATTGAATCAGTATACAACAAGCTCCCAAATAACAAAAGTCCTGGACCAAGATGGCTTTACAGGTGAATTTTACAAAACATTCAAAAAAGAATTATCACCTGTTCTCCTCAAACATATTCCAAAATCTCCAGAAGTAGGGAAGGCTCCCAAACACTTTTCATGAGGCCACTATCACCCTAATCCCAAAATCAGACAAAGACATTACAAAAATGAAAACTACAGGCTGATATCCCTAATGCACATAGATGCAAAAATCCTCAACAAAATATTATCCAACATAATTCAGCAATACACTGAAAAGATCATACACTTTTATCAAGTGGGATTCATTCCTGATATGCAAGGGTGGTTCAACATCCGCAAATCAATTAATGTGATGCACCACATTAACAAAATGAAAAATAAAAATCACAATATCATATTAATAGATTCAGAAAAAGCATTTGAAAAATCCAGCAGCCATTTATGATAAAACTCTTAAGAAAGTGGAAATAGAGGGACCATATCTCAACATAATAAAGGCCATATATGATAAACCCACAATTAACATCATACGCAATGGGGAAAAGCTAAAACCATTCCGCTTAAGATCAGGAACAAGGGAAGGTTGTCCACTTTCTCGACTTATATTCAACACAGTTCTGGAAGTTCTAGCCACAGCAATCAGACAAGTAAAAGAAATAAAAGACATCCAAACTGGTAAGGAGGAAGTAAAATTGTCATTATATGCAGATGACATGATACTGTATGTAGAGAACCCTAAAGATTCCACCAAAAAACGATTAGAACTGATAAATGAATTTAGTAAAGTAGCAGGATACAAAATCAATATTCAGAAATCAGATGCATTTGTATATACCAATACAGTGGTACCTTGGTTTTCAAACATAATCTGTTCCAGACCGTTGGAGTTCTTAAACGTTCGAAAACCGAGGCACGGTTTCCCCATAGAAAGTAAAGCCCAATGGATTAATCTGTCCCAGACCTTTAAAATCAACCTCCAAAACTGTAAATTTAGCATGAATTTTAGTATCTAATGATACCATAGATCCATAAAATTTACGGCATTCGTAAACTGAAATGTTCGTCGATGGAGAAGTTCAAAAACCATGTACCACTGTAATAAAATATCAGAAGGAGAAATTAAGAAAACGATCCCATTTACAATTGCTTAAAAGACTAAAATACCTAGGAATAAATTTAACCAAAGAAGTAAAAGATCCATACTCAGAAAATTAAGAGACATGGAAGAGAGAAATTAAAGAAGATACAAATAGATAGAAAAACAGACCATGCTCATGGACAGGAAGGATTGATATCTTTAAAATGTCCATACTACCTAAGGCAATATACAAATTCAACGCAATTCCTATCAAACTACTAAGGACATTTTTCAAGAAATAGAACATACAATCGTAAAATATATATGGAACCATAAAAGACCCTGGAAAGGCGTCCACAGCCACAAAAAAAAGAAGATCCGGACGTCACCCACCTTCCAAAGGCCCAAGACACTGCGGCTCCGAAGGCAGCCTAAATATCCTCGGAAGAGTGCTCCCAGGAGAAACAAGCTTGATTCTCAAATTGCCACCAAAAGGCGCCTGGAGGCCATCCCTCAGCATTGCAACTGTCCTGACGTCCATTCAGCTGCTCATGTCGGAGCCCAACCCCGATGACCCGCTCATGGCTGACATATCCTCAGAATTTAAATACAATAAGCCAATCTTCCTCAGGAATGCCAGGCAGTGGACAGAGAAGCATGCGAGACAGAAACAGAAGGCTGACGAGCAGGAGACACCTGGTGACCTGCCAGAGGCCAGCGACTCAGATGAAGCTGAATCCTCTGGGGTTAAAAAAAAAAAAAAAAAAAAAAAAAGAACAAAGTGGGAGATATCATGATACCTGACATCAAATTATACTACAAGGCTACAGTAATCAAAACAGCATGGTACTGGCATAAAAACAGACATATAGATCAATGGGACAGAATAGAGTAATAGAGTGCCCAGAAATAAATCCATGTCTATATAGTCATTTAATCTATGATAAGGGAAGCAAGAATTTATGGTGGGGTAAAGACAGTCTATTCAATAAATGGTGCTGGTAAACCTGGACAGATACATGAAAAAAAATGAAGTTGGACCCCCTCCTTATACCATATACAAGAATAAATTCAAAATGTATTAAAGACTTAAATGTAAGATCTGAAACCATAAAACTCCTAGAAGAAAATATAGTAAGAAAGTTTACAGACATTACCTGGATTAAGATTTTAACTGATATATCCCTTTGGGCAAGGGAAGAGAGAAAAATAAGCATGTAGGATTACATCAAACTAAAAAGTTTTTTTCATAGCATAAAAAAAAAACATCAATAAAACAAAAAGGGATCCTACTGAATGGGAGAAGATATTTGCTATTTGACAAAGATATATCCAATAAGGGGTTAATATCCAAAATTTATAAAAAACTCACTCAACTCCAAAACAGCAAACAACCCAATTAAAAAATGGGCAGAGGACATGAAAGGACATTTTTCTAAAGAAGACCTACAGATGGCAAACAGACATATGAAAAAATGCTCAACCTCACTAATCATTAGATAAATCAAATAAAAACCACAACAATATACCACCTCACTCCTGTCAAAATGGCCATCATCAATAAATCAATAAACAACTGCTGGCGAGGTTGTGGAGAAAAGGGAACCCTTGTACACTGTTGGTGAGATTGTAGCTTTGTGCAGTCACTATGGAAAACAGTATGGAGGTATCTCAAAAATCTGAAAATGGCCCAGAAATTCCACTCCTAGGTATCTATCCAGAGAAATCCCAAACTCTAATTCGAAAAAAATTTATGCAGCCCTATGTTTATTGCAGCACTATACACAATAGCCAAGGCATGGAAACAACCGAAATGCCCATCGGTAGACTACTGGATTAAGTAAGTGTGGTACATTTACACAACGGAGTATTACATAGCCATAAATAAGAATGAAATCTTACCATTTGCAACAATATGGATGGACCTACAGAACATTACGCTAAGTAAAAATGTCAGACAGAGAAAAACAAATACGGTATGATCTCACGTATATGTGGAATCTAAAGAAAAGAATAAATGAATGAACTAATCAGAAACAGTCTCTGAGAAATAGGGGAAAACCTGAGGGTTGCTAGATGGGAAGGTGGAGTAGGGATAAGGGGGAAGGTGAGGCAATTAGGAAGCACAGTCAGTAACCACAAGATTGCCATGGGGATACGGAAGTCAGTTTGGGGAATGTAATCAATAATGTTGTAAAGATTTTGTAGGGTATTTAATGAACACTTGTCTTATTAGGGAGACTACTTCAGGGATGTTGTAGATAGATGCCTGATCACTGCACTGTACTCCTGAAGTTGAAGCTGAACAATAAATAATAAATGTCAACTACAATTTTATATGTATATATTTTTTATATGTATATAATTTTATATATATATATATATATATATATATATATATACACACAAGAAGTGGAGTACAGCATTAGGAATAGAGACAGTAAAAATGTAACAGCTGTATGCAATGTCAGAGGGGTAGTAGATTGTGGGAGGGGGGCTGTCACTTTGTGAGGGACATAAATGATAAATGTCTAACTGTTACATTGTTTTGTACACCTGAAACTAATAAAAAATAAGAATTTAGATATTTTAACACCAATTATAAAAATAATTGCTGTTAATTCTTTGATTAGAGACAGTTCTATCCCTTTAACGAACTACACATAAATATGTATTTAAAACTTATATACATAGTACTGTCCCAACAATGGCAAAGCATTAAGACCAAAATCATAGAACCAACATGTAAAATATATAAGATAGTTTTGTTTATTATGGAGAAAATGCTTTAACACATAAATTACAGGTGAAATTCAAATAATGTATGAGTCGAGTGAAGAAGATGTTAATATTCTGGTAAAATAAGATTAAAAAGGCAGATTAATGACTAGGTGAAAAACTATCATTTTTACAACAGAACATTATTTTTATATGGCTCAGAGGAGATTTTTTTTTGTTTGTTTGTTTTTTTGTTTTTGTCATTTGACACTTAAAAGAAAATTGTTGTAAGATTTCTTATAAATCAGACAAAGGCTAAGTATGCTATTTGCTGGATGTTTAAAACAGAAACAAAATACTAACCCATCTACCCTAACAATCTCAAAATTTCTCTTATGTTATCATCCTCAATTCATTAAAGATTATATAGGTTCAAGTGAAAGAACTCATAAATGAATGGAATTTTAAGTTTGTTTTCAGGTAAAAGAAAACTCACAGGTAATATTTTAAACATTTCAAAGATTTTAAGTATTTTCAACCAAGAGAAAGTTAGATGTCATCCAATCATAATTCAAAATATATTACAATGGAGAATATCTATCATTTACTTCTGTGCCTTTTCATGAATTTACATTTATATGTATGTTTCAAGGAAGTGCAAAAAAGACAAAATCAATCAATTTTGGATATAAAAAATCAAGAATAAAACATCTAAAATTTATTTTTACCTAAAATTTTATTATCCATAAAATTATTTATGGATAAAATAAATAATTTTAATTAATATATAGGGCAATTACAATTTCATTGTGTGGTGAAACATGTTTTCAGGACTATCTGTAGATACCTTAGGAAAAAAAATTATGAGACTATAAACTTAATTTAGAGGAAGAAATTTAGTAGTATGCAAAGAAAAAATACAGCAGTGGTGAGTTATAAATTAGTAAAACTACTATTTTCTAAATAACTGTTAAATAGTTGTTAAAACCACTATTTTAAAAAATAAATCTCAAAGTTAAAATTTTCCTATTTTCAATATGCAAATGTAAGAAAAGCTGAAAATATGGGAGACATTGATATATTAACTCCAGACATTTAGAGAAAGTGAATTTAAGCAATACGTTTAATAATTTAAGCATGACAGCAAATAATTTATTTTAAAGAAAAAGCAAAGAAGTTGATTAATCTCATGAAAAGAAGAAAATAGGAAACAGACGAAACTTATAACATTAAACGCCTATAGTATAAAAGAAGATATCAAATCTATTACCTTATCTTTTACCGTAAGAAGCTAGGAAAGAACAAAATAAACTCAAAACAAGTAGAATGCAATGTACAGATGATGCATTATAGAAATGTCACTTGAAACGTATATAATTTTACTAACCAATGTCACCCCAAATAATTTAATACAAATTAAAAAATAAATAAGTAAAATATTTAAAGAAACAAGAATAGAGAAAATAATTTTAAAAATATAGTGGGAATGAATAAAGTTTAAAACAAAATAGATATAGAGAAAAATCAATGAAACCAAAAAGCTTTTTATTTCAAATTAAGAAATTTGATAAAAAAAAAAAGAAATTTGATAAACTTTAATGTTAAAATGTTAATTTTTTTTATTAAGTTAGCTGGGTAACAGATATTGAATAATTTATACTTTTTTTAAATTAAAGTTTATTGGGGTGACAATTGTTAGTAAAGTTACATAGGTTTCACGTGTATAATTCTGTAATACATTATCTATATATATGTGTTCACCACCCAGAGTCAGTTCTGCTTCCATCACCATATATTTGATCCCTTTTACCCTCATCTGTCACCTCCCTTTCCCCCTTCCCCTCTGGTAACCACTATTGTTAAAAAAAAAAAAAAATTCCTATGTGTATTTGCTTAAAGTTTAATGGTCATACATGATTCGGAAACATAAACTAGAGCATCAAACCACTAGAGAAATGAATACTTTAAAAGGAAAATGCATTCAACCAAGAGATATTGAGAAAAGAAAATTCATTTCAACAAAGAAAAACGTAGCAAACTTTACATTTAAAAAGAAAAGAATTCAAATATGTCAGTCACCAGAGTAAGTGTAAGCACACTAAAATGATCTATTAAAAACAAGGTATTGTCAAGTGATTTCTAAGCAGTAGTAAAGCTTGAGGCTTGCAGGCTGGCAGCATGGGCAGAGTGGGCCCAGGTGAATCTGTGTCACAGCTGAGGAACCTGGGTCTTAGGAACCCTAGGGTTTATACTACTGTGGGAGAAACTCAGTGCTCACTGAAGATCCATGTAAGTTCTCAGACCTCAAGCACTTAGATAGGGCCAGGTGATTAAATTTTGCATATGGGTCATACCCTGTTTCCCCAAAAATAAGACCTAGCCAGATCATCAGCTCTAACGGGTCTTTTAGAGCAAAAATTATTATGAGACCTGGTCTTATATTACAAAAGAAGTATATTATAAAATATGGGGTATATAGCATATATATATAGTCCATATGCTATATATATATATATATATATATATATATATATATATATATATATATATATATATACACATATATAGTAAATATAGTATGTAGACAATACTATATTATATAAGACCGGGTCTTATATTATAGTAAAATAATACTGGGTCTTATATTAATTTTTTCTCCAAAAGACGCATTAGAGCTGATGGTCTGGCTAGGTCTATTTTCAGGGAAACACGGTAAGCATAAATAATACGCAACTTTCAATTTGAAGCCATTAAGAGAATCTCTCTCTCTCTCTCTCTCTCTCTCTCTCTCTCTCTCTCTCTCTCTTTCTCTCCCTCCATCCCTCCCAAATAAAGGAAACCCCCAATGTTATAAGGTGCTTGTAGTCACACAACAGCCTAGCCAACTGTCCCTCCATGTCTTTCCTTAAGGAAAGAAGAGTTTGTGAGATTGTGCCTTTCTGGGACTCTGTTCCATCCTTGTGTTTACACCTTATGTCTCTCTGTCTGATCCCCGAAAGATGGTTTGCAGCCAAAGACGGGTAAGATATCTCACGGGAGATACAACGAACCGAGTGGGGACCCCAAATGAGCTACCTTAGAAGAATAAGGGAAGGGGCCTTGCCTCCCCTTCCCCCTGCCTTGGAAAGTCTGTTGCCGGCCCTGGCTTTTCCCTTGCAGCTGTTTGTGAGAGAAGTCATGAGGACAACAAAGATCAGTTCTCTCCACTTATCTCAACGGAGATGTTACAATATGAGAGACTTGACCCTGAGAAGGTACAGACCTTAGGTAAGACATCATGGGACCTTGTGCTTCGGCTGTTTGAAGGATAAAATAATTGGCTTGGGATGTTTCTATAACGTGATAAGTGAGTCTCACAGACCATGCCAAAAACACTGCTACTCCCTTGTATACTTATCAATAAAAGCCTCCAGTCGGCTTTATTCGGGGCTCCAGTCCTCTGAGACTGAGACACCCCTGGCCTTCTGAGAGACTTAACAGCATTAAGTCTCTGTTTGTTTCTTTCTTAAAAACTTAACCCAAACCACCCCTTCTCGCCTCCTCACTGCCCTTGTTACGTGAGACGCGACAGGTGCTTCTAGCTAAACTTCCACCATTTCTCTCTATTACTCTGTACTGTAAGCAAATCTATGAGGAGAAGGGAGAGATTGCTATTATAGAATGTAAATAAATCTACTCTCGGATTTAGAGGGCCATGCTTGCTCTAACTTCATAAATGGTCTGCTGTATGAATGTCCTTGAAAAGAATGTGAGATGCACAGAAATACCATGAAGAATTGCCTTCCAACAGGTATCAGATTGAGTTAAATAATATAGCTCTATGTTATTTACAACAATAGTTTTATATGTCATTCAGTGACATAAAATTAAAGAGATGAAAAATAATTTCCTCACAAGTAAAGGGACCTCAGTAGTTCCTATGAAATTGATCAGTGGCATATTTTGTAGCCCTTATGCTGTTTTAAAAATACATAAACATATTCTATAACTATGATGATGATTATTAAGGGATTATATTCCCTCAAACACCCCAAAGATCAGGTTGACTTATGGGTTATACTGAAGCAAGTTAGTCAGCGTGACTCCAGGCAGTCAGGAATTCCCTGGTACAATGGACAAGGACAGTCATATCTTTAAGGCTGTAGCCCTGAGAAACATCATCAGCATAGGACAGCTGGTTTGTTTCAAAAAGCCTTCTCAAAAGCCTCCTCAGGGCTGAGAATTTGATAAAACTGTACCAGTAGATGTCAGCTTTTCTCCTTAGATATACAATAAAAAGTGTAAAAACAAACGTCTTTTGCTTTAGTTGGTGGGCATCCCTGCTTTGGGTACCCCCTCCCACTCGGGAGCTGTTGTAATTCTTTGCTGTAATAAACTATCCTCATCTGCTACAATTTACCTCTCTGGGTCAATGTCCTCATTCTTGGACTGTATGAGGTCACAAACCCCAGCCACCAGACACTAGAAATCCTACATTTATTGGGGGCTCGCTTGGGATTGAAGGAGAGGTAAGTACACTGCTTCTGCTACCACTTGCCTGGCGTTAGGCTCCCATTTTAATGACTCTCTCTCAACAAAATTGGGCCTCCATCAGCCACTTAAAAGTGAATAGCACGGCTGCCAATCTCAAGCCATGGAGGACAGGCTTTATAGAAGGGCTCTGGTCAATCCCGTCTGGCACTGAGCTGGAGGAATGTTGGCCTTAGTTCAACTGCCTTTTCCCTTGCTTTCTGTCTTGTGAGTAGTGAAGTCTGAAGACAGCAAGAGATTGGGGTGAATGACTCTTGGAAGCAATTGATGGGCTCTGGCTGCAGCTACTCTGCAGTGGGTCCTGAATGCTCCCTGGGTGTTCCCTCAGCCCGACTGCCCAGTAGGGTGCCATTTGGAGGCTCTCCCTCCCCCTCTCTGCTACTTTCTCCTATTCCTCTGCTGCCTTTTTTCCTTTCTGTAAGGAGGATGAATACTGATGTGTGGCCAGGATTGTGGGCTTTTGCAGACAACTGAGGGGCGCTGGTCGGAGCTACTCTGTAGTGGGCCGCAAAGGTCCATTGGTCTCTTCCTAGCCCAACTGCTCGTAAGGGTGTCAGTTGAACATCTCCTCCATGTATACTACTCCTTTCATCGTGTCACCATCTCTTCTCAGCTTTTGAAATGCTGGTCCAGGGTATCTTCCCTGTGAAACCTCCTCAACACTCTCCACCAGCCTCAAGACATCTTAAGGTAAGAACATGGACCTCTGTCTCTATACGACATCCCCTGTTACTCAGGATAAAATTTACTGGCATCTGGCATACCCTCTCATATCATCCTTTTGGGATCTCCAAGTTTTAAAACACAAATGGAGATGTCCTGACATTCACACCCGATATCTCTGTTGTTTTTGTAACCTTCCTACCCGTTGCCAGTTTTCCAATAACTGTCTAGCAGCCCAAGTCTATCTGGGATGCCACATCTGGGGTCCCGAATATCTTGCCACTTTCCTTTTACACCTTTGTTTTTGCCAACCATCAGGCAAAGTCCTTGGGGAGAACCAATATATTCCAGAGTCACTTTTCCTTAAGGAAGCTGCCTTGTCTGAAGCCTATTGGGGCTTCCAATACCTCTTTCTGTTCCCCATCACATATTGAACAACATGGCTTCGCTCCACCCTTTTGTCCAAGCAAGGTACCTTCTTTACAGACTTTGAGCATATACTCTCTCCTTAACTATCTCTATTTGGAAGGGCTCCATTACAGTAGTCACACCATCAATGTTTAAAATGCACAGAGTCAGGCCATACACCTCTCTACTTTAAAACACCTCATCATCAGCCACTGCCTTTATCAGCCTTTGGGCTAGGGCCAGACACCTAGGTGGGGACATCCACGGATTTGGGTAGGTGCGCACCAGGGACACGGGCCGGGCAATCCAGTTAAGCACGACTAATCCTGGTTTGCCATGTCTCCTCACATGACTGAGAACCGATCATGCACTCTCCCTGGGTCAGGCCTCTAGGGGACACCCTAGACAGGTTGATTGGGAGATGAGTTACAAGGGATGCCTTTCTTTTCTCCCTCCCTTCCATATAGCAATCAGCCCTCACTCACCTTCACCCCCCTGAATTGCATCTTGAAACAGTGGGATAAATTTGACCCTCAGACACTAAAGAAGTAGTACCTGGTCTTCTTTTGTTCTGAAGTTTGGCCTCAATACACATTAGAAGATGGGGAGACTTGGCCTTTGGAGGGAAGTATTCACTACGATACTATAGCTAGATCTGTTTTACAGATGGGAAGGCAAATGGTCAGAAGTTGCATACGTTCAGGCTTTTTTGCTCTAAGGGACAACTCAGACCTCTGCCAAAAGTGTAAGGTTAATCCAGCTCTTTTGGCTGTGATTTCTTGTCCCCCTTCTCTAAAGGAGACCCATTCAAACGAACCTCCAAATGGGTCCTCCTCTCCAGAGGAGGCCCTCGCAGTAGACATCCAGTCTGAGGACCGTCCCAAGACTCTATACCCTGCCCTTCCTCCTGAGCTGGCTCCTGCCCTGCTCTCTCCACAATGAGATCCCAATACAGCCACGTGAAATTGGGAGAGAAAACACTTTCTGGCATGCATTTTAGAGGGACTGCGGAGAACTAGGACAAAACCCATCAAATATTCAAAGCTAGTTACTATTAGCCAGAATTCAGAAGAAAATCCTTCAGTCTTTATAGGAAGGCTCAGGAAAGCCTTAATTAAATACACTCCTGTAAGGCCAGACACCCTCGCAGGGGAAATTCTTCTAAAAGGCAAATTTATAACTCAGGCTGCTCCAGATATCTGTAGGAAATTACGGAAATTGGCTATTGGCCCTGAAAGAACCTTGGACTAATTATTTGAGGTAGCCAACACTGTTTTTTACAATAGGGACCAAGAGGAAACCCAGGACAAGGAGAGAAAAATAAGAAAGAAGGTGTAAGTATTGGTGGCTGTCTTATAGGCTACAACCCAACAGGCTACCCAGGGGAAATCCGACTGCCACCGTTGTGGGCAGTCCGGTCACTGGTGAAGGGAATGCCCACAGTGACTGGAGCCAACCTGGAGATCTCTGTGGCCCAGTCCCACCTGTAAAGGGGATCACTGGAAGTCAGACTGTCCCCAGAGGCCGCCACCCCCGAAGCCAGCCAGACTCTCACTTGAGACTAAAGGGGCCCAGGGCTTCTAACAGTAGCTCATTCATTCCATCTAAATATCGAGACTCCCGAGCCCCAGAAAATACTAGAAGTGGAAGGAAAATCTATCGATTTCCTTCTACATACAGGAGTCACCTTCTCTGTCCTTTTCTCCAACCCAGGGACCCTCTCCAATCGACATGTTACTGTCCGCAGAGTAATGGGCAAACCAATTACTAAATATTTCTCTCAGCCCTTAGGCTGCATATGGGATAACCTAATATTCTCCCAATCTTTCTTAATCATGCCAGAAAGCCCTACCCCATTATCGGGAAGGGACATTATAACTGAGATGGGAACTATTATTCTCCATTTATATATAACAGAGAAAAGGAATGGCTTCAGGAGTTCTAACACAATCCAGAGGACCCTCACAACAACCAGTGGGTTATGTAAGTAAGGAACTAGACCTTGTAGCATGAGCTGGCCTGCTTGCCTCTGGGCCATAGCTGTGGCTACTTTCCTAGTGGTTCCCGAAACCACCAAGTTCACAATGGGACAAGACTTAAGCATTTTCACCCCGTACCACTTTCAAAGGCTTTTAAATGCTAATAATAGTCACTGGCTTACATATAGCTGCCTCCACCCTCAACCGGGCCACGTTCCTCCCTAAGATGAGGGAGAATTAACTCATAACTACCACCAAGTCTTAATACAGACCTATGCTGCTAGAGCAGATTTACAAGAAATACCCATAGACACCCCAGATTAGACACTCTTCACTGATCGGAGCTCTTTTATAGAAAATGGCATATGTGGTAACTTAAAATTTTGGTTTTACTAAGTTGTGTTAAATGGTAAAAGTTATTAACTATCTAGGTATTTCAAAACAATGAAATACTAAAATATCAATTATTGGATAGGTCTGAGTTTACATATTTCTAGCTTCTTGTCACAGGAAATGGTATGTGTTTGAGAAGAGACAAACTAAGGGACTGGGAAAGTCATAGAAGTTTTGTGAGAAGTACGTTTTCAAGAAATATATTAAGTTATGGAAATACAGTTTTGAAGGAAATAAATCAAAGAAAGTTGCTTGTCCTAAAGATGCTATTTTATTAATAAGCCCATTTCTTACTCTGACATCTATAATTAGGGACCCATCAGTTCCCTAAAAGACAGGAACATAGACAGAAACATATTTTCCTTAAAAGTAACAGCTGTGACCCTGGAAGAAAAATAAGTCAAATTCACCAGTTGTTCTAACCAATGTTTTCATCTTTTAGCCAATATCAGCTTAAGTTACAGCTCCAACACCTCGGGATTATATCATGCTGTTGCTCATAATACATCTCAACTTACAAACCACCTAATGGTTGGCTGCAATGGCCTACAAGACAACAACATCCTCACCTGACTCGTCCATCTACTGGGACCCTTAAACTGCTGGACAAGCTCTAGGTACCAGTCTCTCTCTATGCCCTTCCTAAGCCTGAAATAGCCAGACCGGTCATCATCTTTTTCCCCTAATGCCAGTTAGGGTTTCATCTTCAGAGGTGGGATTGAGACAGGTTAGTCAGCATGACTCCAGACAGTCAGGAATTCCCGGGTACAATGGACAAGGACAGTCATATCTACAAGGCCGAATCCCTAGGAAACATCATTAGCACAGGACAGCTGGTTTGTTTCAAAAAGCCTTCTCAAAAACCTCCAGGGCTGAGAATTTGATAAAACTGTACCAGTAGACATCAGCTTTTCTCTTTAGATATACAAGAAAAAGTACAAAAACAGAAGTCTTTTGCTTTAGCTAGTGGGTATCCCAGCTTCGGGTACCCCCTCCCGTTCAGGAGCTGTAACTTTTTGCTTTAATAAACTATCCTCTTCTGCAATAAAACTATAAACTGTTTCAGTTTACCTCTCTGGGTCTGTGTCCTCATTCTTTTAGTGTGTGAGGCCACAAACCCCAGTTACTAGACACTAGAAATCCTGTATCAATACAGATTTGAACTGGTTAGCAATGTACTAAGTTGCTAAAATTAGTTCTCCAAGCCTATTTCATTGTTTATTACAGTAGTTTTATTTTGGTATGTTCAGAAATATCAGTGACATCAACATAGTGATGAATCTGTTAGCAATTTGAATCTCATTATACTCTGCTATATATTAATTAAACATTATTTACTACTGTTCAAATATATGATGAATATAGGGCTTAAATCACTTAGTAAATCTTTAGTTAATCATTTAGTATATTAAGTATACTTTGCATTTTAGACAGAATTCAGATGAGAAATCCATTTGTATAGCAGAAAATAAACACCCCTGCATTTTCAGTAAAGTATTAAATTGTGCCATCATAACTAAACTTTTATTTACTATATTCATTACCTTAATGACTCAAAAGAGTTAATAAAAGCAAACACACATTCCTCCATATCTGATATCTCTTTCCATTATTATCTGTAAAATAAAATAGATATCATGCTCATGTTATGAAATTAAACTATTTCAATATTTTAAAATGAATGCGAATCTACCATAAGATGAACATTTCATAAAAATGACTTGACCTCAATATTTTAGAGTAAAATCACAGGGAGGTGGGCCTTAAAACAATTAGAATCTGTGTTCACAAAACACTTAATAATCAGATGAATGTAACTATTGAATAAATTTTTAATTATATTAGTATTTAAAACACATTTATGAAAAAATATTTGCATTTAAGATTCCCTTCTTCACAATTGTGGGACGATAACTCTGACAAGCATTTAATTTAGAAATGTTATAAAATGAATACTTTTTTAAAATTTCATATGAAATAATTTCAATAGCATCTTAAAGATACTTATCTTTAAATATCAGCATTCGACTACTTTTAAGTTGATTCAATTACAGAAAAGAGCTAACCTGCTTCATAATGATACAAAGAAAAACTGTAGGGAATTGGCAGAGTTTGAAAGCCAGAAATGTTCTAGTTTTGACTTTTAAGTATAGACTCTAAAGCCTAAGGCAGGCCTCACTGTGCTCCATCTGATAACACACCAGTCACTGCTTCAATTATTTTTGTTAGGAGTCCCTAGATCTATTAAAATGCACTTCATCAAAATGCTATAATCTCTTCTAGTTCTTTCTAGCTGAAACTTATTTAAATTTTTTGAATAAGATAGCACATTTTGGAATATCACCATTATCGATAACTACTAAAGGAGTACAGCCGCAATCCAACAAAATGATTTCAGAAAAAATAAACTGGAAGAAAATTTTGCATGTCATTATCTTTCTTATTTAGACTTCAAAAAATCTGATGCTAAGAATCATTGCTTTGTTAACAGGGTTTTCTTTTTAATTCTACTGGTTTAATTTCTCTAAACAAATAATTATGTTACCTTTGAATATAATACTGGGTTGATGGCTTCAATAATACACTGTACTTATGCCTTGGACATAGAATGATAGTAATGGTGTATCCCAGAGATAGTTTAAGGCTGTTTTTGTTGATTCCACTTGAAAATTGGCCCACTACTTTTGGCATGCATTTCAGCATTCCACCATTGTCCTACAATTTCCTGGTGTTCATTTGTCACACTGACAGAAACCAGTTTAAAATTTAAATCCATGTCCCTCCTGAAACCCATAAAAGAGTTTGTAGGCCAAAGCCTGTGCGATGACTGATGATGCTCCTGTCAGGTGCCAGAAGATCTTGCAAAACTGCTCAACAAGTTTCTTAACAAGATAAACAATAAGGCAGATTACAGAAAAACAAATGACTTATCATATGGTTGCTTCCATAGCATTCTTCATATTTGTCCCCTAAAGTCATTTCCACAAATAAAGTATTTCAAAAGTAGGAAATATTCCTGCAAAAATATTTTATTTAATATTTTTCTAGCTTATTCAGTTTATAATTTGTAACAAAAAGGAAAAAAAAAAAAGAAGGAAAAAAAATACCCAAAGGTGCACAATTGAAGCATGGCAAGATTCCTATCAAATACATTTTAATTTAATCAAACTATTTTTCTATCTCAAAAATGGATTGACAGGATATGAATTTGCACTAGTTCTACTATGAGTTTGTTCATCATTATGACCCGGTTCTCTTTGTTTACAAATTTCCATCAAGACTGTCATCCATTAAAGAGTTGTTCCTTTAAACCAGTTTCTCTCAAAATCTCAGTCATGGAGAATGACTGTGGCATATTCTCATCTTAACACAAGCCATAGTAAAAATGTGTTATTCTAACAGACTTTTGTTTCCTAATTGCATATTTACACTTACAAAAAAAGTTACAGAAAGTGCAGAAATGTTTCCAGATCTCAATTCCAATCCATGGGTAGGGGCTTTCCACCATGAATAAGTAATTCTTGGGATACCATCTGGGTGTCCCACAATTCAGTTCAATTCCGACACAATCTACCAGAGATAGCATCATATTACACAGATTAAGTGTTCAGTGCTACAAAGCTGCTGGCCCACACACTTCAGATGCCGGTCAATCACAACCCAGGTTGTGACTGTTGCTTTTGACCCACCAGCTACAGATGGGAGGTTCCATGACCTCCTCCTCGGACTTCAGATACAAGTTGCCAGTCCAGTTTGTTATCTGTTCTGACTGTCTATAAATCAGAGTTCCCAAGACCCCTTCCAAGGTTTTCATTTAGCTAGAGTGGCTCTCAGAACTCAAGAGAAACATTTTATTGTTCATATTACTGATTTAATATAAAAAAAATACAATTCAGTAACAGCTAGATGGAAGAAAGGTGCAAGGTATGGTGAAAGGGCACAGAGCTTCCATGCTCTCCATTATGCCTCTCTCCCCAAATCTCTCCATGTTCACCAATCAGGAAGGCAGCTCTCTGCATTCCTGTCCTTTTAGGTTTATATGGAGACTTCCTTATGATGTAGGATGTTCCTTAGTGTATGCCGGGTCCGGAGTCTCGTGGAGCTGCAGAACGGATACACCACCAAGGAGAGACAAAGTGTTGGCAGGAAGATAGTTTATTATAGCAATCAAAGACTTACAGCTCCGGAGTAGGAGGGGGTACCCAAAACTCAGATGCCCACTGGTTAAAGCAAAAAGCTTGTGTTTATATACCTTTATTTCTACCTGGGAGGGGATGTTGGGATGTTGGTGCCTATGGATACAATGTTTCCCAGACTGGCTCTACTGCTCAGCCTGGGGGAGACTTTTGAAACAACTTAGTTGCCGCAGAATGCGACTGATGATATTTTTTGCCCCTGTATAGTTGCCCCTGGTATGGCTAAGTTCTGTTTTTGCTCAGCCTTCCAAGGAATTTCTAACTGCCTGATTTCATACTAACTAACCTGCCTCAATTACATGGTCATCATTGAGTAAATCATTGGCCATTAGAGATTGATTCCAACCCCAGCTCCTCTTTCCTCCCTGGAGGTCAGAAGGCAGGACTGAAAGTTGCAAATTCTCTAACCACATTGTTGGTTCTTCATGGAACTAGCCTCTATCCTTAGGTGGGGTCCAAAATTTACTTCATTAACATAACAAAAGACACCTTTACCACTCTCAACACTTTTCCTAAGGGCTTTGTGAGCTGTGAGCCAGGAACTCTGGACAAAGATGAAATATACAGGAAAAATATTGATGAATATTTGTAAAACACAATATCTTACTACGCCATTACAAGACAGAGATACATTAATGATTTTATCCAGACACATGATGTTTTTGTGTTAACCTCTTCCTCTTATGGCAGAACATACATATGCTCAGGTTAAATCACTACAGTGCATTTTATCTGGTCTAAGAGGTCTATGATTTGAGAAATTTGACAACTTGTTGATTTCACCAGATTAACCCTTGTAGTACCTTGTACAATAAATTAAAATTACTATAAACCACTTATGTGTTTATCTGTTAAATTTGTCTATTCAACAAAGTATAGCATCTAGACAAATAAGTAAGTAAATAAATAAATAAATAAATAATGAATAAATAAGAGCTCGTGTTCTGGGGAACTGCTATCAATTTCCCATATAATGTGCATATGCATGCCATACATTATACCTTAACATACTAGGAGTTTTAATGATAGTTTTATGTATTAACATGAGTACAATTGTTTTAATTATCATAAAATAAATTAGAAAATAAGATTAGTTAAAGGTATTGTATACTTTGACTCTTGAATTATAACAAAGTTAGTTGTATCACTTTGATAATTTGAAAACTTTAAAAAAGTTTTATTGCCTATAATTCACATGAAATGGTATCAAAAAGAGGGAAAAACTGCCAAAGTCTGTGTTGATATCATTGTGTGACCCATCTGTCACATAAAAGAAGAGCAGTAAAGGATCACTGAAAACATTTTAGGGAATAACACTTAAAAGGAACAATTGGTCATTAATTAATATTGGAAACACATTTTGTATTCATCCATAAAATTCATTAAAATTGCACAGGAAAAGAGCCATGATGAGAAGTACAATTATATTGATTCACTTAATTTGAATATACAACTAATTTACCAAGGTAGCGATGCCTGTAATATAATATCCTAATGGAATGAGGTTAAACTGTGTAAAATTTGGTTTTTAAGACAAAAACTATTCTCTGGAACATATACTCAAAACATCTTACAAAGATTTCATGGGACATGTAGCTGTGAAGTTTTGATGCCACCTATGATGCTTAATATTTCTGAAAATAATAAGACAGCTAAAAATGTGTAGAAACTGCATAAGAAAAGCATGTCATATTTATCTATGAGACTAAGTTACCACCAGAAAAGTAGCTTAATCATTAAATAAATAAGACCAGGACTAGATGTTCTAATGGAAAGAACATAAGTAGAATTATATCTCACACCTGTGATCAGTGCAACCCAATGTTCTGGTAGTGATATTCTAGAGTATAATACCTTTCCATTTGGTTATTCCAATAATGCAAACATAACATTTCTTAATGAGCTCTCTATTCTTACCTAATATAACATTCTTTTTTGACTTTAATTATAATCAAGTATTTTAATTTCTCTCATCATTTAGGTATTGGTGACTTTGACTTTTCGTTACACCCATACTATCACCAAAGGTAACAGTTCTTCAAATGTCTCCTGCTTTAAATGTCTCCATGTTTACTACTTTCATTGCTGCTATGGTTTATGAATGTATTATTTTATACCTGGATTACTGCAATGTTCTTGAAAGTATTGTCCCAGTCGACTGTTTCTCCACATTAATATTTTGAACCAATCGCTACTGAAATAATCATGATAAATCACCCCTGAAAACACACTCCTGCTCAAAAATTTTGATGGTCTTCCTGAATGAGAGACTATAAGGTTTAAACACTAAGACCAACATTTAAGGATCTCCATATCAGAACTTGTATAGTCCGTGCAATGCAAAATTATGTTCCTCTGTAAAAAAAAAAAAACAAAACATTGAGTAAAAGGAAAAATCAGGGTCAGGCAAGGCTAAATAGGATGATGTATTGCAGCACAAGTTATTGGGCTGTTAATTTTGTTATTTCCCTGTGTCTAATCTTTGCCAGATTTTGACTTTCCTTTCATTAGAGATTTTATTTTCAATGAGGGGGAAATCACAAACTACTTGAAGACATAGACACTGCCTCTTGTTATCTTTTATGCACTATTGCAGATTATTAAAAAAAAAAAAATTATGTTAGGTCCCAGGATGACAGTAGGGAAGAGAATGCTATTAATTTAAGGGAGATAGTTTGGAATAAGGGAATGATCTCTTGAAGTTTAGATCCCAGGATTACTAAATATCCATTGAAGCACCGTATGTTGGTTTTGAGAAACAATGTTCCATGAACATTTTCATGTTTCTGCATGGTCAGAGCTTTCAGAGCAAAGAACCCTGGTATTTGGGTTTAAGGAGGATTGAATGGCAAACATTGAATGCCTTTGAAGTTAGAGATTGTGGATTGCTCCAAAGGAATGCAAAGTGCCCTGTCCCCTGGATCTGTTTGCTTATTCTAAGGACAATGAATCCTGAGTAATTTGTTTATATTTTAGGCTGGCTAAAGAGGGCTAGAGACCTTCTCCCATACTCCATTCTCCAGAGAGGATTTGTTTATATTCAGAGCAAAGGTCTCCCTCACTCTAGCTCCAAAGGCAGAATGGCCTGATGTACCAGCTATCCTACAGAAGAAGCTCCAGATTTCATAATCCCAGGGTCTATTTCTTCTTGTGTAACCCATGCATGCACAGTGACATTTGGCTCTCATTGCAGTTTTCTGTGGAAAACTGGGGCATGGAGAATTAGTGCTGCTAAGATTCCTCTGTAAATAAAGAAAAAAGTCTGTATTCTGATCCAGAAGTACAGTGTTCCTGTTCATATACATACAGATATAAATAGAGATATACAAACACACATACTCTGTATATATACACTTAAGAGGTCTGACAATTATGTTTGTGAACTCATCCAAGCAAAAGTGCTACATACCTCATTGCTGAATATCACTACAGTCACCTTCAAAGTACTCCCCTTGGGAAGCTATGCACCGACACCAGTGCTCAGTCCACCCATCAAAGCAATTTTGGAATTCTGTTTCTGGAATGGCCATCAGAGCTGCTGTCGTATTACCCTGAATGCCTTGTCATCAAAATGTCTTCCTTTCAATATTTCCTTTATCATTGGGTAAAGAGAGAAGCCATTGGGGGCCAGAGAGATGAGTAGAGAGGGTGTTTCAATACAGTTATTTGTTTACTGGCTAAAAACTACTTCACAGACAGTGCTGTGTGAGCTGGTGCATTGTTGTGACACAAGAGCCATGAATTGTTAGACAAAAGTTCAGGTGGTCTAACTTTTTCACGCAGCTTTTACAGCACTTCCAAAGAGTAAACATGGTTAACTGTTTATCCAGTTGGTACAAATTCATAATGAATAATCCCTCTAATATCAAAAAATGTTAGCAACATTGTTGCAACAACTTAATTGTCAGACCTTATATATACATATATATCACATAGATGCATGGCAGCAGACTATTGTATTAACAGGGTGATACTTAAGATCCTGCATAGTTTCAGAATTAACAGATGGTATCAAGAACTGTCTGAAGAAACAAAAATTACTGACACTAAAACATAGAAAGAATACAAAAGTCTACTAGAAGAAGCAATTGGGAAAATAAATGTGAATTTTTGGCCCATAAGAACAGGAAATTCCCCAATATTTGGTACTAATAAATGCCCTTAGGCTATTGGAGTTGCTAATCTTGAAAAATATAAAATTTTAAATTTCCTTGAGGTAGACTAGGGCTCAGTGCCTAAGTTTGGAGGTTGCTTGATTTGAATTTTTCACAGTGAAGTTTATATACTCATACTTTCTGTAGACATTTCTTGGTGTTTGTACAACTCCTGAATGAAGGCAGTGATTTGTAGCCCAGTTATGGTAACTAAATGAATTGAGTGAAATACTCATAGGTATTAGGAGTAGTGAGGCAGGAGGATAAGGAAGAGATACAAGTAAAAGACTGTAGTGTGTATGCTCAAAATAAAATGGTAACTGGTTATTACGTCAATTCTAAAATAATATGCTGTTATATTTTAAGCCACATGTGGTTCCATTGCTGAGCTATTCATTCATACTTCCTATTGTGGTTCTCTCTTTGAATGAATGCAAAATTAAGGACCTTATTAGAACCATAAAAAGAACATTCTAGGAATAGATGTAATGAAGGCATAATGGAGAAGAAATGAGAAACAGATGTGCGTATGCCCTGATATTTTAAAGGTAATGCCACTGCACAAAGGTCTAGTCTCCATTATGGGCTCATGTGGAGCAGAATCTTGCTGGATCTCTTTGGCTAACCTTGGAGAGGACTAAAGTGTGGCTGGTAGAAAACTGAACAATGTCATCCATCTTTTACAAGTTGGCGGGGTAGTTTTAGCATTTGAAAGTCTGAGCTACTTTGAAGAATTGTCTGACACTGCATATGGCTTTCATATACCTGACAGGGGGGAACAGATGAAATAATTTATAACGAATGAGAAAGAAATGACCTCTGCATATCACTACTAGCAACTATGTATTTTATTTCACTACATATACTATGACTGCAAGTCCTACTGTTTATAATATTTAATCCATGATGCCTCATGCATCTTTAAGAGAACTGCATGGTCAGCGATTTTAAGATCCCTAAACGTGCATAATCAACATTAATACAGGTTAATTATAGCTACCCATAAAGCTTCATTACAATCTAGCAGAGAATAAAACCCATTTGAAAATTTTAATTATTGTATAAATTATAATTATCTAGTCAGAGTAGTAGTCACTGTAAATAGAGTTGAACTTGTTTTCTGAAATAGGATTTTTGAAACAGTGATCTGTTTCATAAATAAAACAGTGCAGCTTAAGTAAGGATCATACAGCTTCAATATTAATGATTTTAGCTGAAACTCCAGCTACTGTTTTGAATATAATGTAAAATAGGTAAAAAAGAAATGTACAGTTTGCTTTGTCTTGTCTTACGGACCTTGGTGGACAAAATTAAGTTGATCTTAGTCCTTATTTTTTTTCTTTTTTAATTAGTTTCAGGTGTACAAAAACTCATAATGATCAGACATTAAAAAAAACCATAATGATCAGGTGTAAATATGATAACCCTCCAATCTACTACTCCTCTGACATCGCACATAGTTATTACAATACCACTGACTATATTCCCTATGCTGTACTCCACATCCTTTGACTATATACATAACACATGTGTACATTTAATTATAATTGACATTCAATATTATTTTATATTACAGGTGCATAGCACAGTCCTTAGGCATTTATATAATCTATGAAGTGATCCCTCTGATAAGTCCAGTACCCAGCTCTTATTTCTTAACGGACTGACATTAGCAGCCCGTATTGCCCCTTTATATATTTATTTTTAACACTAACGGAACTCACATAAACATCTAATAATTAGAATATTATCTCTAAAACACATCAAGCTACATACTGCTCAAAGAGGGGAATTTGTAAATTTTAGATTTTTGTTAAATGTTTGTTCAATTAAAAAAAGTATGAGCACTAAGATTTAAGTTAGTTACTGAGAAAAATAAAGATAAAACATTTCAATTAAGGAATGTCTCAGAAAGATTCCTTAGGGAAAGCAACAGATATTGGATTATTGATATTTACTGGTTGTTATAGTGTAGTTTGCAGTAGGAAAAGCTGGAATCAAAGCAGAAGGAAATAATTTACAATATATTTAGGACTACCTAAAAGGAATTTTTTTTATGTTTCTTTTCTTTTTAAAGTTTATTGTAGTGACAATGGTTAGTAAGCTACATAGGTTTCAAGTGCAGAATTCTGTAATACATCATCTATAGATCACATTGTGTGTTCACCACCCAGAGTCAGTTCTCCTGCCATCACCATATATCTGATCCCGATTATCCTCATCTACCACCCACCCTTGTTACCCTCTGGTAACCACTAAACTATTGTCTGTGTCTATGAGTTTCACAATGCCTGTTTCTATGCCAAAGATAAAAATTTCTGGATTAAAACTTCTAAATGATTTGTTGGGTAACATGTCCCTTCCATGTTCCAGGAAGGACAAATAGAGTAAGCCCTTTTGCGAATTCAAATCCTGGCCAGCTCCCAGTCCTTTTCCTTGGAATTACAACTCCATTCGAGTATTAGACCCTTATATTTGTCTAAGTTAATCATGCTAACTTCACTACCTTTGAAATAATTGGTGTAGGCATAGACATGGTAGGTACGGTACATTGTAAAAATTGCTACAGTCATAGTATGCACATGTTTTATGTCACTTGACTTTCCTGCACCATCCATCAAGAGGTATCTATTTCTGAAGTCCTTTAACGTGGGGTTGGCCATGGAATTTGTTTTGGCAAAATGTAAAATAGTATTCATGATGAAAACAGAGATGTGAAACATACCTATGTGTTGGGTTTGCCATCTTTTGCTGCTTTGAAACTCTGTGACTACCTCTTGGTCAAATTCAAAAATAAATCAATGAATTAACTGACACTGAAACCATTTTACCTCCAGACTTCTTTATACATGTTAAAATACGTACATACTCTATTGTTTTGTTTATTGTTTTTTGATCTCCATTTGCAGCAAAAAGCGTGGTAACTAATACAGTATGTTTGAGAACTCACATGACCTTGGGAGAGTTAGAGCCTGAGACTCTCTGGTTGGCCTCTGGTAGAACACCTCCACGTGAGTAAAACAAATCATTAGAACTTTTCGTGGTTTTTTCAGTTTGATTGAAAATAATTGAAGACATTAGGGCTTCAGACATGTAACTATATGCCCATTATAAGATGTTTGCCAAACTATAGAGATGTATAGAGCTGTGAGCTAAAATGCCATGCCATAAACCTTTGAAAAATATAGTGAATATTCTCAGACTCTCTGGGCTATGTAGAAAAGCATCCACCAGTCTGACAATTGCCCTAAAGGCAGGAATCAACCACAGATAAACTCAGTTTTACCAAAACTGCAATGAGACTTGACAAAATGCAGTCTACAATTCAATTAAGGTCATCATCCTTTTACTCTATCATCTTAGCAAAGGAATTGGTAGACTCTCTCTGATGGAAAATCAAATCATCTTATCTCACACTTTTTTTTTCATATGTGAGATTCAAGATTAAAACCAAAATTACCAAGCTTTAAATTAGACAGAGTTGTAAGACTTGTAAACTAGAGAAACAATAGAATCAGTCTACACAATGTTTGATATAAAGCAATCAGCAGACAAAAATTCTAAAGTCCCTAACATGAAAATATTCAATTAAATACAGTAAGCTGGAAGATTTCAGAAGTACAGTAAACCCAAAGCAGGATAAATACAATGCACCCCCATCGCAAGAATACATACATTTTTACCTATCACAGATAAATTATTTAAAGCCAACACAGAAAGTTTTAAAAGCAATCAGAGAAAAAAAGATACATTATGACAAGAACACAGTAAGACTGATAACTGACTAAACAGAAATGACGGATGCAAGAACATGATGCGCGTCACAAAACTAGAATTTCACAACCAGAAAAAAGATAATTTAAAAACAAAAATGAGTTTAAAATTGAGTAAAAATCAGACATGCATTTAAAAATATCACTGAAAGTTGTTCTTCAGACAGAGGAAAACAATCTCAGGTAAAAAGAAGGAAATGCAGAAAATAAATTACATCAGAATATATAAATACCTGGGTATATATGTAAACACATTTTGCATAGCTAAACAATACTAGTTAGGTTTTCTATAGTTTAAAACAAGTGTAGAATTGCTGTTCTTGCAACTTTAACACAAAAGGTTGGATATGGGGTGAAGGAGTTACAGTGTTCTAAGATTCCAAAAAGAAACAAATCCATGCATCAGGACCTTAGTTTCCCCATAGACAAACTAATTATAA
Organism: Rhinolophus hipposideros; assembly: GCF_964194185.1. Classification (NCBI taxonomy): domain Eukaryota; kingdom Metazoa; phylum Chordata; class Mammalia; order Chiroptera; family Rhinolophidae; genus Rhinolophus; species Rhinolophus hipposideros. The sequence continues at coordinate 65,299,244 of NC_138052.1, read as the reverse complement.
GACTCCTTTAATTTCCTAGAGACATACTTCTTAATATCTTTTATGGTGTTCTTCTTTCAGTTTACTGTATATTCTTTCCACTATGTTTTTTCAAACAACTTGATACCATGAAGCAGAGTAGATGAAAAGGTAAAAGTCAGAATGATAATAAATTGCCAATGAAAAATTTAAGTGCAGCTCTTCTGAATCCAAGATCAACAGTATCTTCTCTCACTTGGTTTTATGATTTCCAAGATTTAGTGACATTTACCCATTTTTTTTTCTCAGTTTTTCTGAAATATTAGTTTTTCTGACAACCGCATTTAATTGATTTTTAGTGAAGGAATTATCAAATCACCAGTATCACACTCTCCTAAATCTGGGAGCATATTCACTTAAATTTTATGCACTTTTCCATAATGAATGCATTTGGACTTTATACATTGATTTATGTAGTTTAATGATAGTTAATATAGTTGATTGTTTTCTCTAATTTCATAATTTCAGGTTCAGAGATAAATGATACCTTGTCATCTGTACAAAAGTACTTAATATTTTAAACAGTTCTCTAAAGTAAGTCTTGAACCTATGCAATATGATGAAACACTAGAAACATGTATTGGTAATTATTATATCATATCATTAAAATAAACATTTAATAAACATTTATCAAGAGATGAGTACAAGTCAAATATTATTGAGGAGTTTTAATCATAATGGTTCCTTAAAACATCTAAATAAGCATAATTCTACTATGAATACTGACACTTTATGTTACGTATATGGCAACAAAGACTTTCAGTGTGATTAAATTAAGGTTCGTGAGAAGAAGAATTCATCCTGGATTTACAGTGGTTCTGATGTAATCATAAGAATCCTTTATAAGAGGGCAGGATTTGGTCAGAGACAGACGGAGATGTGAAAACAGCATAAGAGATTTGAAGATGTAACACTGCTTTCTTCAAAGATGGACAGGGCAAGCCAAACAAGGTAAGCAAAGCAGCTCTAGAAGCCAGAAAAGACAAACAATAAACATTCTCCCCTCCAGTTTCCTCAAGGAAAGAGCTCTAACACTAGCTCAGTGAAACTGCTTTAGGACTTTTGAACTCAAGAAGTGTAATACATTTGTGTTGTTTAAGCCACAAAGTTTTGTGATAATTTCTTACAGCAGCAGTAGGAAACAGATAAAGAACTTCTAAACTCTTTTTAACGTATGACCTTAAACATTTCACTTAAGTAGCTATATGTATTTTACTGTTGTGTTTGATTTTGAATTCTTATGGAACTCAATTTTAATGTGTAAATTGATTCTCTATGCATTTTTATCTATTACACTTAACATCTAAATATGTTTCAACTTTGGCATCTTTAAAATGGAAATTATGTAGCAAGGAAGTTCCATGGTGTTTTTTCACTCTTACGCCAGATTTCCTCAATGGGAGAGCATTATGAAATAATGTCAGATGTAGGCCAATAATATCTACTCAATGGCAAACTTGATCAGTAAGCTAATGTCTATAAAATTTCATATTCTAAGATGGGAGAAATTGTAGGCCTATAGAAAATATCACTGAAAGTCAATGAAAATTGGTGGTTGCTCCTGAAGTAGCAATTATCTGTAGGGACCTTTTAGACAGAGGAAATGTTTCCGTGCAACAGAGCTTCTGTTAGAGCATACATCTGAGGCGCAAACGTAGGGCCCGGGGTTTTGCCAATATCAGAGATAACAAATTGGTAAAATAAATAAATTTACTTCTCAGATTGTAGGATCCTTAAATCAAGAAATATGTTATTGAAATTATTCAAGTCACCAATGGAATGTGCTATTTAACCACAGGCCTAAATATAAAATGATAAGTAACGCATCTCAAAATAGTGCATTAAGTATTGGGAATTTACCTTTCTCTTAATTATTGCCAGTTTTGTTTTTCTATGAAAAAAATAATAACAGAGGTCATATTCCTCCTCTTGAGCAGACTCACTTTTTTGGAAAACAGGTATTAAAAAAGATAATTATGCAATCCTCATAGAAATTTAATGTCCTAACTGATTGAAAAAAACCTTCAAGTTATTATTTAAAAAATATTAAATTCATAACATTTAATTTTGGTTTTTACTTTGATATTTTCTCCAAAGTAATGTTTTAACTGACATGTTTTAACAGAATATTCATAACTGTCTTGCAAATATAGAACGAAAACCATGTTACATGTGTACGTCAGATGAGAAGCATGAATAATCCCTGTGAGGGATTATTCCCTTGCTCAAAGAAAAAGAATATGCCTTCTCTTTACACTCTTGTGTTTTACTCTACCCATCAGCATTTATTCACTCAACAAACACTAATTACCTTATGTAAGGCACTAATAGATATTTAGAACAAAAATAATCATAAGAGGAGGTGGAATAAATAATGAGATAGGCAGATAAATTAGAACATAATCTGTCATATATTTTAATAAAAATTTGAAGCATATACTGGAAATTCCAAATGGTGTTTATTTCAGTGATATTGTCAGTCTGTGCGAAAACTGGTTTAACTCACAAATGTCCTTTACTTCTGAAATAGTCTATAAATTAATGACTTTAGATACTGACTTACAAGAAATCAGTTAATAAATCAGTTCAATATTTCAACAAACATTAACTATGTTTTTCCTAAGTATTAGATAATTTCCTTGCACAGAGGAACATAAATATTAACTAGAAAATATTCTCATAAATGGTATGTATCTTTCACATACAACAGTCTACTTTGAATATCATTTAAACCAGGTTTTTGAGCATAGTAATCTTTGACACCAATTATTCTGTAAATTTTTATAAACTAGCTGGTAAACCAGATTGGGACATGTTAAAACTCTTTCCAAAAAGATAATATTAATGAAGTATAGGGGAAATAAAATTACTTTTGATTATTTAAGTACCATTATAAAATTTATTTCATGCATATTAATGCAGTATAATGATGCTCAAAGAGGTGACTGTGTTTACTCCTACCTTAAGGCGCAGAGATTATTAGTTATTTAAATAAGTGAGTAATCCAGCAGTTATCCCACACTGTCAAAATTCACTGCTTGGGATAACCCTGTGGCAGCAAGGCAGAGAACTGTTCAGATCTCCCTCATTTGAGTTTCAGCTGTGGGGAGTGATTAGCTCAGGGCCTCCAACTACAGACTCCAACTTCAGAATCTGATGCAGCATTCCCATCAAAGCCATGCTCTTCTCGGGAAGGTTATAGAATTTAATGAAGCAAGGAGTGATAAAGCATAACAATGTCTCCACTGCTTCTCTATGGCATCATGGCAATCTTTATTCCTGACTAGTATTTGTCATGCAGGGATTTCTCAGCGCCCACTCCCTGCATAAGAACGCCGGATATGGTGAGGCCTAAAAGGAACACCCACAGAGCCATAGATAGGGGAGTCATACCACTATATTCTCAATGGCGGCTGGTTGAGACACAAAAGCAAACATCCACCAGTACCCAAACGAGGGGTCCTCCTTGTGGGGACAGAGCCCCAGTGTGGGGACAAAGCCCTAAAAAGCAGTTTCCAGGCTCTCGGCCTCACATAGAAAGGTGCTGGCTCGGGTAGTAAATGGCCATCAACTATAATCAGATGGCAGTCAGCTGTGGCTAGTTGGCCGTCAGCTGTAACCCGTAAGCCATTGGCCACTAATATAACTGCTGTGGCTACGCTAGCAGAAAGGATGGGGGCTAGCAAGAGCGGATTGCAGAGAGGCGGATGCCGCCGGTGAGAATATAGTGATATGACTCCCCTACCTATGGCTCCGTGGGTGTTCCTTTTTGGCCTCACCATGTCCTGTGTTCTTATGTGTGGAGCGGGAGCTGAGACGCCGCCTGCCGCCCCGCATGACTCATGACGCAGCGAGCAGGGTCCCCTGCGTGACACCCAGAGAGAAGTTTACAGGCTCTTGGCCTCTTGTGGAAAGGTGCTGGCTTGGGTAATAGATGGCCGTCAGCTGTGGCTAGTTGGCCATCAGCTGTAACCATTGAGCCATTGGCCATTAATATAACTGCTGTGGCTATGCTAGCAGAAAAATGGGGGCTAGCAAGAAGATGATGGCTGAGCTAGCAAGCGTGGATTGTGAGAGGTCAGCAAGAATATAGAGGTATGACTCCCCCATCTATGGCTCCGTGGGTGTTCCTTTTTGGCTTCACCATGTCCTGCATTCTTATGTGGGGAGCAGGAGAAGAGACCCCGCAGGCTGCTCCGCATGACACTCCTACACCCCAGTGTCACTGGTGGCCAGGCGAGACACAAGAAGTAGGATCCACATGATCTGCAATCCACGATCCGCTCTTGCTTACCCCCCTTGCTAGTGCAATCTGCCATCTGCTTCTCTGCCAACCAACCAATTCCTTGCTAACTGCAATCTGTGCTTCTCTTCTCTCCCAACCAACCAACCCCCTAGCATAACCATGGAAGTTATATTAATGGCTAATGGCTAACTGGTTACAGCTAATGGCCATCTAATAACCGAGCTAGCACCTTTCCATGTGAGGCCAGAGCCTGGACACTCCTCTCTGGGACTCTGTCCCCCCAGTATTGTAAAAAATGAACAAAGAAATTCAGTGGGCAGACAATTAATTTCTGAACCACTATAACCAAACCAACGTAACAGTGCCAAATGTTTATGTCACTGGTTAGAATATTTCTCAGTTCTTATTAGCATTGCATTTAAGTACAAAGGGCACTGCATTTAAATATGTTGTTTGCCACTGAACTCGTGGACTGTCATGCACGGTTTCTGGTCCCGCACCCCCCATAAGAACGCAGGATATAGAAAAAAAAAATGGCAGCGTGAGGTGAGCCTCTGTAGCGCTCCCCTGGAATTTACAACGAATCGGACAACAATAACTCCACAAAGGACTCCTTGCACAGCAGACAGGCAAGACGAAGAGGCCGACTACTGAATTCACCTCCAGGTGGGTGAATTGCGCGAGCGGGGGAGGAGGGAGAGGAGAAGTGCGGAGACGGAGCCGCGCGGGCGCAGGACACAGACCTAGCTCAGTGCTCGGAGCCGGCTGCGCCCGGATCTTCCGCACCTGCGGGAGAGGGAAGGACTCGGACTGCTAGGGCTCCGCTTATGGCCCACAGGGCTGAGGGGGCAGCATACAAAACCGCTGAACCCAACGCTCGCTCACGGCAGACCTCGGAGCAAAGACTGAGGGAAGAGGGCTGAAATCGGTGGTTTAAGCCCTCACTGCCGAGCGGAGAACGGAAGCCCTAGGCACGGAGACTAGCCGCCCCCTCCCTACCCTCCCAGAGCTCGCCCCGCCCCCACCTGCCCGGTGCTAGAAGCCATAAAGTAGCAGTGTCGGATCAAAGGACAGAACATTTGCTGCTCTGAGAACTGTGGACCGCAGACACAGATCCGCAGCTCAACTAGTTCCGGCAAAGGGGAGGGAGCTGTGGAAGCAGGACTGGCTGTGGTGGTGGTCGCCGCCATTGCTCTGGGTCACCTCTCACAACTCACCCCGCCCCTGGCCCCACCTATCTGGGCGGATCCCTGCAGGAGTAAACAGAACTGCTGAAACAAACGGGCTCTGAATCTGGTGCAGAAAGAGCTTTGGAACTCCAAAAGCTCTTCGCATACCTATCAACCTGTTGCAGAAGACACTCCTGTAGATGTCTAGGAAGAGAAATAGTAAATCAGTGATTGCCATGAATAACCAAGGCAACAAGATAGCTCAGAAAGAAAGTGAAAAGTCTCCAGAAAAGGAACTTAGAGATATGGACCTTTGTGATTTAAATGACAGAGAATTCAAGATCGCAATTCTGAAAAAACTGAACGAGATGCAAGAAAACACAGAAAGGCAGTTTAATGAACTCAGAAACACAATCAAAGAACACCATGAGCATTTTACAAAAGAGATTGAAATCTTGAAAAAGAACCAAATAGAATTTCTGGAGATTAAGAACTCAATAGAAGAAATTAACAATAAAATATCCAGCTTAGGTAGTAGAGTTGACCAGATGGAGGAAAGAATCAGTGACATCGAAGATAGGAACCTGGAATTTACACAGAGGGAAGAAGAAAGAGACTTGAGACTTAAAAGAAATGAAACAACTCTACAAGAACTTTCTGACTCCATCAGAAAGAGCAATATAAGAATAATGGGCATACCAGAAGGAGAAGAAAGAGGGAAGGGAACAGAGAATATATTCAAACAAATCGTCGATGAGAACTTCCCAAACTTGTGGACAGAACTGGATCCTCGAATCCAAGAAGCAAATAGAACACCTAATTACCTCAATCCCAACAGGCCTTCACCAAGGCACATTGTATTGAAGCTGTCTAAAATCAATGACAAAGAAAGAATCCTCAAGGCAGCCAGGGAAAAGAAGACGGTAACTTACAAAGGAAAGCCCATTAGATTATCATCAGATTTTTCAGCAGAAACTCTACAAGCTAGGAGGGAATGGAACCAAATATTCAAACTATTGAAAGAGAGAAATCATGAGCCAAGAATAATATATCCAGCAAAGATCTCCTTTAGATATGAAGGAGGAATAAAGACCTTTCCAGACATCCAGAAGCTGAGGGAATTTTCTAATACACGACCTGCACTACAAGAAATACTAAAGGAGGCTATTAGACCACCATCAACAGGGACAACTTGTGGCAACCGAAACATAAAAAGGGGGAGCGTAAAGGCCTGAACTGGAATATGGGAATAGAGAAAGTAAGCGTACTGAAGAAACTGGAATACTCTAAATATCAAACTTTCTTTTACATAAACTCAAGGGTAACCACTCAAAAAACATCCAAATCTGAAATATATACTGTAATAAAAGAAGAAACAGAGGGAAACATCATAGAATACTACCACACAGAAATAACAGACAACAACAAAAAGGCAAAGAAACAATGGAGACACAGCCTTACCAGAAAACTAAAGACAGAATGACAGGAAATCCTCACATATCAATAATCACCCGAAATGTAAATGGACTGAACTCACCAATAAAGAGACACAGAGTAGCAGATTGGATCAAAAAACTAAACCCAACCATATGCTGCCTACAAGAGACACATCTCAGCTACAAGGACAAGCATAGACTCAAAGTGAAAGGGTGGAAATTGACACTTCAAGCAAATGGTACCCAGAAAAAATCAGGTGTAGCCATAATGATTTCCGATGAAACAGACTTCAGGGTGAAAAAGATAACAAGAGACAAAGATGGACATTTCATAATGGTAAAGGGGACTATACAACAAGAAGACATAACAGTCATCAATATTTATGCCCCCAATCAGGGAGCACCGAAATATACCAAGCAACTACTAACAGAACTAAAGGGAGAAATTGACCAAAACACAATTATACTAGGGGACTTAAATACATCATTGACAGCTATGGATAGATCATCCAAACAGAAGATAAATAACGAAATCGCAGCCCTAAATGACACATTAGATGAATTGGACATAATTGACATATATAGAGCACTTCATCCTAAAACATCAGACTATACATTCTTTTCTAGTGTACATGGAACATTCTCAAGGATAGACCATATATTGGGACACAAAATCAGCCTCAGCAAATTTAAGAAGATTGAAATCATACCAAGCATATTCTCTGATCACAAAGCTTTGAAATTGGATATCAACTGCAAAAAGAAAGCAGGAAAAAACACAAATACATGGAGATTAAACAACATACTTTTAAAGAACGACTGGGTCAAAGAAGAAATTAGAGGAGAGCTCAAAAGATACATAGAAACAAATGACAATGAAAATACATCCTACCAAAATTTTTGGGATGCCGCGAAAGCAGTTTTAAGAGGGAAATTTATATCATTACAGGCCTATCTCAAGAAACAAGAAAAATCCCAAATAAATAACCTCATGTTACACCTTAAAAAACTAGAAAAAGAAGAACAAGCGAAACCCAAGGTCAGCAGAAGAAAGGAAATAACAAATATCAGAGCAGAACTAAATGAACTAGAGAACAAAAAGACAATAGAAAAAATTAATGTGACAAAAAGCTGGTTCTTTGAAAAGATTAACAAAATCGACAAACCCTTGGCTAGACTCACTAAGATAAAAAGAGAGAAGACACTAATTAACAAAATCAGAAATGAAAAAGGGGAAGTTATCACGGACACCACAGAAATACAAAGGATTATCCAAGAATACTATGAAGGACTATATGCCACCAAATTTAATAACTTAGAAGAAATGGACAAGTTCTTAGAAACATATAGCCTTCCAAGGCTGAATCATGAAGAACTGGAAAATCTTAACAGGCCGATCACCAGTAAGGAAATTGAATCAGTCATCAAAAACCTTCCTAAAATCAAAAGTCCTGGACCAGATGGCTTCACCAGTGAATTCTACCAAACCTTCAAAGAGGATCTAATACCAATCCTGCTCAAACTCTTCCAAAAAATTGAAGAAGAGTCAGTACTCCCTAACTCATTTTATGAGGCCAACATTACCCTGATACCAAAACCTGGTAAGGACAACACAAAAAAAGAAAACTACAGACCTATATCTCTGATGAATACAGATGCTAAAATCCTAAACAAAATTCTAGCAAATCGAATACAACAATGCATTAAAAAGATTATTCATCACGACCAAGTGGGGTTCATCCCCGGGGCACAAGGATGGTTCAACATTCGCAAATCCATCAATGTGATACACCACATAAACAAAATAAAGGACAAAAATCATATGATTCTATCAATTGATGCAGAAAAAGCATTTGATAAGATACAACATCCATTTATGATTAAAACACTTACTAAAATTGGTATAGAAGGAAAATACCTCAACATAATAAAGGCCATATACGACAAGCCCTCAGCTAATCTCATATTTAATGGTGAAAAGCTGAAGCCCTTTGCTCTACGTTCAGGAACACGACAAGGTTGTCCCCTATCACCTCTGCTTTTCAACATAGTGTTGGAAGTCCTCGCCAGAGCTATCAGGCAAGAGAAAGAAATAAAAGGCATCCAAATTGGGAATGAAGAAGTTAAATTGTCACTCTTTGCAGATGACATGATGCTATACATAGAAAACCCTAAAGACTCCACCAAAAAGCTATTAGAAACAATCAATGAATATAGTAAAGTTGCTGGCTACAAAATCAATGTACAAAAGTCCATTGCTTTCCTATATACCAACAATGAAATCTCAGAAAAAGAGATAGAAAAAACAATTCCTTTTGCAATTGCAGCAAAAAGAATAAAATACCTAGGAATAAACTTAACCAAGGATGTGAATGATTTATATGCTGAAAACTATAAGACATTTTTGAAAGAAATTGAAGAAGACACAAAGAAATGGAAAGACATTCCGTGCTCATGGATTGGAAGAATCAACATAGTTAAAATGGCCATATTACCCAAAGCCATATACAGATTTAATGCAATCCCCATTAAAATCCCAATGGCATTTTTTAAAGAAATAGAACAAAAAATCATCAGATTTGTTTGGAACCACAAAAGACCCCGAATAGCCAAAGCAATATTAAAAAAAAAGAACAATACTGGAGGTATCACACTCCCTGATTTTTCCTTGTACTACAGGGCTACAATAATCAAAACAGCTTGGTATTGGCGGAAAAACAGACACATAGACCAATGGAATAGAATTGAGAACCCAGAAATAAAACCACATAAATATGGACAGATAATTTTTGACAAAGAAGCTAAAAACATACAATGGAGGAAAGACAGCCTCTTCAATAAATGGTGCTGGCAGAATTGGATAGCTACGTGCAAAAGAATGAAACTGGACTGCTATCTGTCACCATGTACCAAAATTAATTCAAAATGGATCAAAGACTTAAGCATAAGACCTGACACAATAAACTGCATTGAAGAAAACATAGGTACTAAACTTATGGACCTTGGGTTCAAAGAGCATTTTATGAATTTGACTCCAAAGGCAATGGAAGTAAAAACTAAAATAAACAAATGGGATTATATGAAACTGAAAAGCTTCTGCACAGCAAAAGAAACTATTGACAAAATAATGAGACAACCAACTGAATGGGAGAAGATTTTCGCAAACAGTTCCTCTGATAAGGGGCTAATATCCAAAATATACAAGGAACTCATGAAACTCAACAACAAAAAAACAAACAACCCAATTGAAAAATGGACAGAGGACCTGAAGAGACATTTCTCCAAAGAGGATATACAAATGGCAAATAGACATATGAAAAAATGCTCAACATCGCTAATCATCAGAGAAATGCAAATGAAAACCACAATGAGATATCACCTCACCCCAGTCAGAATGGCTTTCATCAACAAAACAAATAGTAACAAGTGTTGGAGAGGCTGTGGAGAAAAAGGAACTCTCATACACTGTTGGTGGGAATGCAGACTGGTGCAGCCGCTATGGAAGGCAGTGTGGAGGTTCCTCAAGAAATTACGAATAGAATTACCATATGACCCAGCAATCACTCTCCTGGGTATCTACCCCAAAAATAGAAAAGCATTTCTCTATAGAGATACGTGTACGCCAATGTTCATTGCAGCTTTGTTTACGGTGGCCAAGACATGGAAATAACCAAAATGTCCTTCGATAGATGAATGGATAAAGAAGTTGTGGTACATATACACAATGGAATACTATTCGGCGTTAAGGAAAGATGATATAGGAACATTTGTGACAACATGGATGGATCTCGAGAGAATAATGCTAAGTGAAACAAGTCAGACAGAAAAAGCAGAGAACCCTATGATTTCACTGATATGTGGTATATAAACCAAAAAGAACAAGACAAACAAATGAGAAACAAAAACTCATAGACACAGACAATAATTTAGTGGTTACCAGAGGGTAAGGGGGTGGGGGGTGGGTGATGAGGGTAAAGGGGATCAAATATATGGTGATGGAAGGAGAACTGACTCTGGGTGGTGAACACACAATGGGATTTATAGACGATGTAATACAGAATTGTACACCTGAAATCTATGTAAATTTACTAACAATTTTCACCCCAATAAAATTAATTAAAAAAAAAAAAAAAAAAAAAAAAAGAAAAAAGAACGCAGGATATGTTAAGGCCAAAAAGGAACACCAACAGAGCCATGGAGAGAGGGTTTATACCACGATAGTCTTGCTGGTGGCTGGGTTGGAAATACAGGAAGCTGGAGCCACACGATGCACAATCTGCCGTCTGCTTCTCTGCCAATGAACTAACCCCACTTGCTTGCTGCAATCCGTGCTTGGTAGCTTCGTCACAGCAGTATATCAGTGTCTAATAGCTAACCGGTAACAGCTGATGGCCAACTAGTTACAGTTGATGGCCATCTACTACCCAAGCCAGCACCTTTCCATCTGAGGCCAAGAGCCTGGAAACTGGTTTCTGGGACTCTGTCCCCACACAGGCTTTCTGCAATTGGCTTTAGAAGGACATGAAATTAATAGACTATAAAGTTTGGCTTCAAAGAACTTTAATTTTATAAGTACAACAATAAAGATCATGTTATTTTTTTCTACATTCACCTTTTAGTCATGACTATGTAATTAAAAGTTAAAGCTTATCAGTAGACAGTGTCTACATATTGAAGTAGCGTTCTCTACTAAAACAAAGTAATTATGCTATTATTAAAATGTTATCAAAAGCACTGATGGGAGCACTTTCTATGGACAACCTCACTTATTTGAACTTTCAGTTTTTATAATCTCATTTAATTCTTAGAACGTTCCTGAAGAGTATAGTAGTGTACACCTTTTACATGTAAAGAGGAATTGCAGATTATTTGAATAGCTCAGGTAATTTCAATGACCTCTTAAGAGGCAAAATCAGGATTTAAATCTAGGTAGATGTAACATAATAGTTTTTTTTTTTTTTCTCTTAACTAAGCCACTGATTCTCAGCACATTTATTAAATACAATACTTATAAAGTTTTATACATACCACTTTTTTATTCTAATATTACCCTTAGATTTTCATTAAAAGATTGCTTTCTACCCAACACTAAATTATGTTTCATGATTAAATACCTTTCATGTTTTCTCGATGACTTAGTCCTGAAGGCTGGTTTGGGCTCAGTGCCTCTCTTGACCACATTCTTCTCTACCATTTTCATCACCTACCACCCAGTCATCCGCCTTTGACATCTGTGAATATTTTAATCACCTAAAAATAAAACGTTTATAATTAACATTCATTCCCAAGTCAGGAAATACATGTCTCTACTTGAGTCAAAAAATACAACATTTATCATTTGTTTTATTTTTTGACTCAAGTAGAGATATATTTTCTGACCGGGGAATGAATGTTAATTGTAAAAGTTTTATTCTTAGGTGATTAAAATCACCTAAGATATCAAAAGGTTATCTAACTATTACATTATTTTGTACACCTGAAATAAAATAAAATAATAATAATAAAAATAGAACAAACAATACAAAATATTAATTTGACACACACCTTGTGCTATCTGTTATAAATAAAAAAAATAACATATGTTCAGTGTTTGAGTTTACTCAGTGTGCACTTTACTTAACACTGGTTTGTTCTCCTCCTTTCCAAAACACTTCATGTTTTCCAACAGAGGCAAAAGTAATTCATTACAGAGAATAGTCACTTGATATACATTTTGAAAATATAGATATGACAGAAAGGGCTCCTGGAGTTAAAAACTTGTGTTAGAAAGTATCTTGCTACAATTCTGAGAAACAAATTAGAAACCAGTTAGGCAAATAGAAGCAATATATTTTATTTATTTTCCATATTAATAGGCTATTATCTCAGGGACTGACTTTGCAAAAAAAATGTATTTCTTATGTTTAATTTTGGACATTAATGTAGTCACATTCCCAGCAGATACATGAGGCATATCACATCTACAAATATATAATTTTTGTTTTCCCAAGCCTTTGTATTATATATTTTCTTGCAGGCAAATGAATATTGAAATCACTCTTTAAAATTATTAATTATCTTGACTGAAAAAATGTTTTCCCTAAAGGGTATTTAGTAATGAAATTAAAATGAATTTAAAATTCAAATTATTTTTTTCCTCATTACATTTAGCAGAAATATTACAAAGAGTCAAAAGAAAAACTTAGACTTTTTTTTTCTATGCTGGGAAGGAAAAACACTGATTCAGAATAAAACCATCACAATAAAATTTTAATTATAAGGATTTCACAGGTGTATTTTACGAAATTTAGGAAGCAAGCTAAACATGTATGTTTATAGCATGATTTAAGATGAAGCATCTGTTTAAAATTGTTATATAAGCAATATATACATATATATGAGTTTGTTCAAGCTTTTGCTTCTACTAAAGTAATTTTCATAATTACACATTTAAAAACAATGCTCATAATCAACAAATAGTTATTTAAACTCAGACATTGATCATATTAATTTTAATTTCTTTAACAAATGTAAGTATCTTTCAGAGAATAAAATAAAACTGAAATAAAGTTTCTACTGAAACTTGTTTACTTTTAGTTCAAATAAATATTTATGAGTGACCAATATCTGTTATGAGATAGAATATAGTATATACATCTAAAATGTATATTTGCCCTTTATTCTTGCATCTCAGTAATTAAAGGGATTTTTTAAAATCCCTTCACCTTTTCCACCTGTCCCCCAACTCCCGTCCCATTTATCGCCCCAATAAATTTACTAATCATTGACACCCTGAATAGTTATTACAATATCATTGATTATGTTCCTTGTGCTATACATTATATCCCCATGATTACATTCCATATCTATGAGTTTGTTTGCATTTTGTCTGTTTATTTTATTCTTTGGATTCTACATATAAGTAAAATCACATTATATCTATCTTTCTCAGTCTGACATACTCTACTCAGCACAATACCCTCCAGGTTCATCCATGCTACTTCAGATGGCAAGAACCCCTTCCCTTCCATGGCCAAGCAATAATCCATTGTATATATGTACCACCTCCTCTTTATTCATCCATGCATTGATGAACACCAAGGCAGACTCCATATCTTGGCCATTACAGACAGTGCTGTAATGATCATATTGATATAGGTATCCTCTTGGAGTAGTGTTTTGCATGTCTTTGGATAAATACCCAGAAGTGGCATTATTGGGTCTTATCTCTTTTTATAGCCTTTGTTTTAAAATATATTTTGTCTGCTATAAGTATTGCAACCCAGCTTTTTGTTTGTTTGTTTTTATTTTCATGAAATGTCTTTTCCCCATCCCTTTACTTTCAGTCTGTGTGTGTCTTTCATTCTGAAGTGAGTCTCTTGCAAGTAGCAGATGTAAGGGCCTTATTTTCTTACCCATTCAGTCACCCTATCTTTTACTTGGAGCATTTAATCCATTTACATTTAAAGTAATTGTTGATAGTTAAAGTAATTGTTGACAATTAAGTTTTCAAACTCATCCTAGAAAAAGTGCTACATATCTCATTGCTGAATATCACTATGGTCACCTTTGAAGTGCTCCCTTTGGGAAGCTATGGATCAATGCTAGTGCCTACTCTATCCTTCAAAGCAATTTTGGAACTCCTTTTCTGGAATGGCCACCAGAGCTGTTGTCATATTACACTTGATGTCCTGAATGTCATCAAAATGTCTTCCTTTCAATATTTTCTTTATCTTTGGGTAAAGAAATAAGTCACTGAGGGCCAGATCAGGTGAGTAGAGAAGGTGTTCTGATACAATTATTTGTTTACTGGCTAAAAACTCCCTCACAGACAGTGCCGTGTGAGCTAGTGCATTGTCGTGATGCAAAAGCCATGAATTGTTGGTGGAAAGTTCAGGTCGTCCAACTTTTTCACACAGTCTTTTCAGCACTTCCAAACAGTAAACATGGTTAACTGTTTGTCCAGTTGGTAGAAATTCATAATGAATAATCCCTCTGATATCAAAAAAGGTTAGCAACATGTTCACAAACTTAATCGTCCAAACTTGCATGTAGTTATTGCCATTTCATTATTCATAGTTTTTTGTTGTTTTTTTTCCATCTTAAAGAAGTCCATCTCAGATTTCTTGTAACACTGGTTTGGTGGTGATAATCTCCTTTAGCTTTTTCTTGTCTGGAAAGGTCTCTACCTGCCCTTTGACCCTTAATGGTAGCTTTGCTATGTAGAGTACTCTTGGTTGTAGGACATTTTTTTCATCACTGAATATTTCATGCCAATCCCTTCTGGCCTGCAAAGTTTCTTTTGAGAAATCAGCTGACAGCCTTATGGGAACTCCCTTGTAGATAACTGCTTTACTCTTACTGCTTTTCAAATTCTTTTTTTATCTTTAACCTTTGGCATTTTAATTATGATGTCTTATTGGGGCCTATTTTGTTCCATCTTGTTTGGGAAACTATGCACTTTCTGGGCTTGTGTATCTATTTTCTTAACCAGGTTGGGGAAGTTTCCATCATCATTTCTTCAAATAGGTTTTCAATTATTTTCTATCTCTAGTCTCCTTCTGTTACCCCTATGATGCAAACAGTGGTGCACTAAACGTTCTCCCAAAGGCCTCTTAAACTGTCCTCATTTTATTTTTTTATTCTTTCTTTCTTTTTTTTTTTTTTCTTTTCATTGTTCTGTTTGGGTTTTTTTCTGCTACCTTGTGTTAGAAATCACTGATTTGATCCTCTGTTTCATCTAATCTACTGTTGATTCCCTCTAATATATTCTTCATTTCAATTATTGTATTCTTTATTTCTGATTGGTTCTTTTTTTCATGTTTTCTTATCTCCTCTTTTATGTTTCTAATCTCTTCCTTGAAGTTGTCCCTGAGGTCATTGATCATCCTTATAACCATTGTTTTGAACTCTGTGTCTAATAGATTGTATGTCTCCTTTTTGTTCAGCTCTTTTCTCCTGAGTTTTGTTTTATTCTTTTATTTGGGACATTTTTTTTGTTTCCCTATTTTGGCTGCCTCCCTAAGTTTCTTTCTTTGTATTAGGTAGGATTGCTATAACTCCCAGTCTTAGTAGAGTGGCCTTATGTAGTAGGTGTTCTGTGGGGTCCAGTGGCACAGTCTCCTTTGTCACCTGAGCCAGTTAATGAAGGTGTGTCCCTTGTGTAGGTTGTGTGTGCCTTTTTATTTTCATTTTTTTTTTTAATAGTCGAGCCTTGGTTGTTGTGTGCTTGTCACTTAAAGAGATTCACCCTCAGGCTGATTAGTTGTGAGGACTGGCCAAGACTACAGTAGAGGAAATATTGTATAGGGGGGTGACGCTAAAACAGGATTTGCTTTAGCAGGGCTCTGGTGCCTGCCTAGTTTATGCTTTAGGTGTGTTGTCCTTGCACTTGGCTGGGTGATACTCCAGTAGGGTCCAAAGCTGTCCACTGGGCATGCCATCCCTGTGGCCCTCCTGAGAAGGGCCCTGGCACAGTCCAAGTCCAGCTGCAGCCTGTACCCTGCCTGGTGCCACCTGGGTTGAGCCACAAAGCAATCTGCAGATGGCCACCACCTATGTTGGGCTTGGAGGTGACTTGAGAGGCCAAGCTATGAACCAAGGCCAGCTACTCCATGATGGTCTTTTGGGTGCTCAGCCAGAGGTGCCAGACTCATGGAAGCCAGATGCTGCTTGTTTGGGTTTTGTGGTCTTTTGAGAGATTTTTTAGGAAAGTCTGAAGCATGAACCAAGACAGGCCATTTGTATGGAAAAGCTACTGGAAGTGGTTTGTGTGGCATAAAAGTTGGGTGGGATGAGTTCAGGGAGTCATCGGGGTGAACACATGCTGTTAGCCAGATTGATGAAGATCCAGATATGGCAGCCAAAGATATCTGCTGTAAGGAGGGGAGAGGTCTCAACAAAGAAACAATGACTTCTGTCAGCTCCCCCATCAGGGAGAAAGCTGCCCCTCCAGCACTTGCCTCAAGCCAGATATTTTGCTCCTCACCGTATTTCTCTAATGACTTTTGAGCTGTTGCCCCAGCACTAGAGCTCAGAGTGAGTGAGTCCATCAGTGAGTGAATTTGTGTTCAGGCCCTTTAAGAGGAACACCTGGAACTACAAACACCTCATCTCACTTGGCCACAATCTCTGCTAGTTTTCACAACCAGAAGTTATGGGGACTACTCTTTCTGGCACTGAAACACGGGGGTGGGGAGTGTGATATGGGACTGGGATTCCTCTCTCCTCTGAGGGGAAACTGCAGTTGAGGCATCCCTCCTGATTTTTAACGGTCACACCCAGGTGTGGGACCAGTCTGTTCCACATCTCTGTCCTGCCTACCAGTTTTGAGGTGGCTTCTCCTGTCTGTCTTTAGTTGTACTACTTCAGTTCAAAGAGATTTCGGGCAATTCTCAATGATGGTTGTTCAGTAGTTTAGTTGTAATTTTGATGTGGTTGTGGGAGGAGGCAAGCACGGCATTTAGCTACTCTGCCATCTGACAGGAAATCAAAGGATTTTTTTAAATAAGAAAATAAAACCTGTTAACTTATCATTACATAGAGAAGAAAGTCACTGAGGTAGGGATAATGGCTACCAAAGCCGCAGAATGCACAGAAACAAATTGTTTGTGCTAGATAACATGTCTAAAGCAACAAATGCAAAAATCTTCTCTTATTATATAATTTGTCCATTTATGAAGACAATTACAAGTATACGCATTACTAGAAAAATGTATGTTTCTAATTTTTAACTTATTTTCTTACACAATAATGAATAAAAACAAATGCACACATAAAAGACAGTGGTTACCAATTAGCCAATTCATACTGAATTAGGTTAGTTAATTCTGTTATGAAGTCAAATTATTGACTCTTTGAAGAAGTTGTGAATGCTTCAAGTAGTGTGATATTATTCATCTAAATATAAATAATCAAAAGTTTTCAGTGCCCTGGCTTATTACCTCAGCACACGCAGGTCTTTTACATACCATAGCTTTTTACCATGAACACCTATAATTCTTTACATAAGGGTTTCTTCAGTCAGAATATTCTTACACCTGGCATGTCATACATGCTAGAATTTACCAGCCCAGTAGCAGTGCTCAACCCAAAATGAAGGAACGTTCATGCCCCTCAGAAGACATTTCTGAAGTAGGATCGCCACTTTGTGTCAGAGGTCCCCACTCAGATTGAACTTCAATCCACCAAAGCATTAACATGTCCTTCTAATCCTTGTCTCACTCACTCGCCCACCAGTAGTTCTTGTAATTGCTTCTCAAAGAAACTACTTAAACTGAAATCCCATCTCAGGTTCTCCTTCGGGGGCAGACTAACCTAGAAAACAATGTGTTTATGAAGTTGATGGTTTTATAATAAACTGTGTTCTCAAAGAAAAAAACGTTAACTTTTAAAAATATCAGATCATCTTTAACCTGTCAAAACATTTTGCCATATTTTACCTTATGGAAAAAAAATAAGATTTCTTTTAGATATAAAGCTTTTTAATCTTTGCTTTATATATGTGTGTGTGTATATATATATATATATATATATATATATATATGTATATATATATATATATATATATATATATATATATACACCATGACAACAACCTTAATATGTTTTTAAAGAATCCAATGTGTTCTTTGTTTGTTTGTTTAATATAAATCACTCTCAGTAATTGCTATGGTCCTGGATTATCTAGTAAATTCTGAGAATAGTGAGATATTTGAAAAATAAATAGATAAAATATCAACACTGAACTAGTACTAATAATTTTTACATTTTTGTTCAACTTGTGTCTGAGATAAATGAATTCAAATATATTATAAAATATATTATTAAATTTTTCTTCAAATATTTATATTTATATTTATTATACATATGTTTATATATACATATGATATATAAAAATATATCATACATATGTTTGCATATAAAATATATACATAAATATCATACAAATATATCATACAGATATATATATACATATAATATATATATATAAGTTATATGTATAAATATAACATATTTGTATGAATATAAATTATATTTAGAGATATTATTTATATATATACATATAATATGTATATTATATTTATTCATATAATTTTTTTAAAGAAATTTAAAGGGTGAGCAGGGTAATGAATTGAAGACCTTAGTGTGCCATTCTGCAAAGCTAGGAGGGCTCAAGCTCCTCAGATTAAAGTCTATGTGCTTGTAACAAAGCCTGATTGAGACGCTAAGAGGTGGAATCCATAGGAAAGTGAGAAGAGGGAAAAGGAGGAAGTTGTGATTGACAGTGAAACAGATGAAATGTGCCCTCCATCCCCTAATACAAAGGAAAGCAAAAGCACAGCAACAGCCCTATTCAGCAGGGCAGTCCCCGCTTCATGAAACATTCATGATGAGAGAATATGCTCCTGCTGGGCTTATTGATATAGTTGTCAAGTTGCAGCAAAAGACCAGGGAAAGTATCCAGCCATGGTTAATGGGGCTATGGGATTTGTGAGGGCAGGGTTGGTGGTAGTGGTAGTGTCCAATGCATTTCTCTGACTGGGCAGGAAACAGAGAAAATGGGCAATTTCACCATACATGCTGCCCTCTGATACTGCCTGCATGGCACTTAGTGGGTACAAGGTACACACTCCCTTATAGATTGGATTATTCTAGTCTGCAAGGTAGCTTGGCCCAATGAGAGGGCTCACCCTGGACACTTGGGATCCTGGAAATCAATAGAGCAGGTACAACAAATTCCTAGGGAGTTGAAAATGAGATAGAGTATCTATGTCCCTGTCTTTGAGGGCCCTGATTGGGCCACACTCAACTGCAGGAGTGAAAGCCAAGATAGTTCAGTCTACCCCAGCACATGGGACACTGATATTCATGCTGAGCCCCGTCATGGGGCAAGACATTTATAATATTGGGCAATCCATTGCTAATCAGAAGAAAACTGATAAATTCCAGGAGCGAATAGAGGCAGTGGGGTAGATCCAAAAAAGAGAGGAAACTCAAGAAACCAAAAGCTTATCTCAATGGCTATTAAAGATCCAGTAAAAGTAATCCAGAAGCAAATATGGTTTGACTTCCTTATCGCCATGACTCCCCTTGAAATGATAGATGGACAACCAGCTATGTTGGTCCACTTGTGTAAAATCTTGAAACCAGAGAAACAGTTCAGGCCTTCCCCAACCCTAATACCTTGCCTGCTCCATCAGAGGCCTCGAGGCTTATTTGAGCTGGGCGCTTCCCATGCCCCTGGTATAGGATCCAATCCAAGATTGCCTCCAGGTGAGGATTGTTGCAGGTGATGATACTCACTATTCATTGGCACCCCAGAAATAAACAAAAGGTGTTGGCTGTGGTTGATACTGGAGCCAAATGTGTTCTAATGCATGGTAACCCTCAGAAGTTTTCTGGTCCCCTCGGCTCTAGCAAGTAATTATGGTCAGGAACATCCCTTTGACACTGCAAATTAGTCATTCTCTTCCATGAGAATATGATATTTTTTTTAACTCTCCAATACCAGAGAATGTATTAGACAATTGGTATCTTACCAGGTCAAACTCTGCAAAACTTGACTGGTGAATTCCACCTCCAGGTTAGAGTAATCAGATAAGTGCTGAGGAGAAATGACAACTGGAAACCAGTAAGTCTATTGCCCCTCAAAGAGTGGTAAATGCCAAACAATATAAGTTGCCTGGGGCATGAGGAAATAGGAGAAACTATGCAAGAACTATACTGAGTAGGCATTGTATGCCCCAACCATAGTGCTTTTAACAGCTAATGTGGCCAACAAAAAAGCCTGATGGCTCATGGTGGATGATGACTTTGGATTATGGAGAATTAAACAAGGTAGCGCCCTTCAGCCATGCAGATGTGCCCAATATTGTCACCATCTTTGATACTTTGATCACAGTCTTAGAAGTGTATCATGCTTTATTGGACTTAGCAAGCGCTTTTTTCAGTAGGACACTAGCTGCTGAGTTATAAGATAAATTTGCCTTCACATGAGAGGGGCAAAAATGGACCTTTCAAGTGCTTCTCCAAGGTTAACAGCACAGCCCCAAAATATGTCATGAATGGTAGCCAAAGATCTGTTCCTGTTCTCCTTCCCCACATCAGTAAAATAGTCCATTATATTGATGATACAGTGTTACCATAAGAAGACTTGCCTCTGCTGCATGAAACTCTGCAGACTGCTGGAATATCTGGGAGGGAAAGGATGAGTGGTGAACCCACAGAAAACTCAAGGCCCAGGCACCACTGGACAATTTTGGAGCATCATTTGGTTGGGTAAGACCATCTTGTCCCAGAAGCTGTGATAGATAAGATGGAAGCCTACTCAATCCCTAAAAACATGAAAGAGGTGTAAATCCTTGTAGGGATTATGGGGTTTTGGAGGACCTTTATCCCGCACTTGGCACAGTGCCTCCGAGCCTTATACTGCCTGGTAAAGAAAAGGCACATGTGGAACTGGGGGTCAGAGCAGCAAACCACCTTTGAGAAGGCAAAAATATTAGTGAAGCAGATTAAAGCTCTGGGCATCTCCTGAGTAGGGCTACCGTTTGAGTTAGATGTGTTTGTGACTCCGGAAGTTATGGGTTGGGCACTGTGGCAGAGACAACAGAAGGAGAGAGTACCCCTAGGATGTTGGTCCCAGCTCTGGAATGAGACAGAAACCCGATATACTCCCAGGGAGCAAAAGCTTCTCACAGTGTGCACAGTGCTCCTCCAGGCAGAGCCTCTGGTGAGGGAATAACAGCATATTGTGGTAAGAACCTCCCTTCCTATCAAGAGGTGGTTTGAACATATGTTCCATCGACCACCTCTGCCATGGCTCAAACTTCCACTTTTACTGACTGACTTGCCTGTTTGCAGTGGAGAAGCACACTGTCAGACAGCCTAATGTCTCTAGAAATGCAGGTGATATTAGGCTGGATAGAGTATGTACAGAGAGTCTTCAAATAACCCCACCTCTATTCCTGTGGTAGACCTGCTGCCTGTAGAGAAGGAGGGGAGGAAATTTCCCCTGATGGCTGGGTCCAGTAGGGGTAACATGTTCACATAGGCTGCAGTCCAGATTCAGCCCAACACTGACATCATCTGGACAGAAATAGGAACAACAGCAGATGCCAGTCGGCTGAACTCAGAGCCGTTTGGCTGGTGATCACTCAGGAGCCCTGGCCCTTTGAACTGAGAGTTGGGCTGTTCTAAAGGGATTAACCCTGTGGCAAAGACGATGGGAAACCAAAGGATAGGTGATCGTGAATAAGCCCTTGTGGGGTTAGGATATATGGAAAGTCATTTCAGTTTATCTGCAAGAGGCTGAGGCAGTCCTCACTGTTTTCTGTGTCCTGGCTCATTAGGTGCTGTCACCCATGGCAATAAAGAAGCTGACGCCCTAGCCCAGGTACAAGCCCTAGCAACTGACCCTTCAGTAGATACAGCATATTGGAACACAGAAAGAGAGACCATCACAGCGCCAAGGTGGGATCACTTATTGCCAAAAATGCCAGGTTGCCCTTGAAATACTGACTTAGTTAATGAAGTAACAGAATTCTTTGTGTTCTAAACAATGCTCAAGACAACTACCTAAGGAGTCTGGGGCCATTCACCAGAGTTCTCAACCAGTGAAGAATTGGCAGACTGATTATATTATACCTCTCCCTCTGACTGAGGTTTCTAAATATGCCTTGGTTTGTTTGGACACTACATCTGGCCTAACCCAAGCTTCTCCCTGTCAACACACAAACCAGACTGCCACCATTAGAGAAGGTGAACACCATGTACAGATGGGATAGACAGTGATTGAAGGGGAGTGGGGTTTGGGTGTCACATTTTAAAGGGCATGATATTCAAGACTGGCCAAAAGAAAATCACATTGAATGGAGGTTCCATCTCCCCTATAATCCACAAGCAAAGGGATGATAGAAAGAAAAGGAAATAGGATATTAAAGCAACAGATTAAATGACTAACAGGTAAAACCACCTTAGTCGAGTGGACTACAGTATACTATCCCAGTCTTTAATACATTTGAATGATCAACTACTAGGGCCTGTTGCCCATATGTCAGACGGGGAACCCCGGTGGAGATATTCAATACCATAAAGCTATGGAAGTAATGGGAAACAGCCATTTTCCCATTGATCTCACCATGGATCAAACCTCATCACACCGGGAAAAGGTGTTATCTATTGGAATTTGCATGAGGATGTCCACCAGGCTGAGTGTGTTTCTTTGTACCCTTGGTTGAAGGGGAACTACTCAGTCTCCACTGGGATCTCATTGTCCTGCTGCAAACTGGACCTGTTGAAATGCGTTAAACCTGGAATGGAACACACACCACTGAAAGAAAGGAGAAGGTGAGGGTCCTGGTTTGGCATATCCCTCCCTTAGTCCATTTCATACCTGCTGGTTCTGCCTTCCCTGTCAATATGTATGCTATGCACAGACAGGTTAAACTCCTGTAGCTGTCAACCTCCCTCTCCTCCAGGCAAGGTAGTGTATTATGTTTTCCAGTGGTACAATCATTTGACCACACTCTTTTCCTCCTTCGTTGACCTGGAGGACGTTATAGCACATATTGGAGCCCTTACTAAATTCGTCCAATAATCTTTCAATGACAGCCAACAAAGCTTGTCTTTACTGAACATTAAAATATTTCTAATGAGGAAAGCTGTCCTCCAAAATGGGATGCATTTGTACATTATTACTGCTTCAACTGTGCCATTATCCAAACAGAATGTTGTTCGTTTATACCTGATGAATCTGTTGTTTCATCTTTATCAAGTCACATGAGGACACAAGTGAGCATTCTGAGTGATCCAACCCCCAGCCTAAGGCTTTAATAAATCAGTGGTTCAGATCACAGGAGCATTGTTGGGAAAAATTGTTACTTATTTGGGGAATTTTTATCTTAAATGTTGTTTTCTCTTACATGTGTTTATATTGTTGCTGGGGTAGCTGTCTCCAATACAACCATATAGACACCAAAAGAACCACTTCCATGCTCTTGACACCCCTTGCTGACTGCCCAGAGCACACTGCAAAAAACAGAGAGCATATAAAATTGTAAGAACACGTCACAGAAGGTGGAATACTGGAGGAGGTAACGGTGAAGATGTGAGAGCTGGTTGACCTGTAAGCTAGACCCAGGCAATTGGAAGCTATCTCATCCCGACTCTTTTCTTTGGAATTTAAGTTCTGCCCTCCCCACAGTTGGAGCCATTTTCAAGGATGCAGCCTTGAGAGAACAATGCGGTGTTGAGATCATCTCGACATTATATGTGACTGAACCCTACTAAGGCCTCTCTATAAACTTCTAAGAGTCAGTGGGTGGATGCAGAGATTTACTTGTTTTGCAGTGCCCAAGACAAGCCTTGGATTCAAGTTCCCTTGTTTATTAAAACTGCCACCTACTATTCTGTAATGATCTGCCTCTTCAGTCTCTCCCTGCCCTCTATGTACAAAGACCAACTGGCAAAAATACATATAGTTGCAATATCTTTAAATACTTAATTGTTATAGCATTTTGATAATATATCAAAAAGCAAAAGGGTTGTTAAAAATCCAATATCCCACAGATGACTGATAATTTACAATCGTTTTCTATATTGAAAAACAAATCTCCAAAGACTTTGAAAGGTATGTTATTGTGCCCAAGAGATGGAGGATTTCATTTTTGGATGTCGTTAAGTTGGAAGATGATATCAATAACCTATATGGCTTTATTTATTTATATAAATTTGAATTATATACCCATATGCTAAATGACCTGGAAAAAAATGAGAAAGATTGCCAAATATACAATGTTTGTTTGTAGGCATAAACGACTACTTTGTTTATGATGATTTAATTAATCCTCAACTAAAGCATACACAGTGCCCTGGTACTTAATGTACTGGAAAAATATACATCACATTTTGACACCATCTTGTACTACTGAGAGGTAACATTGTACTCTGACATTGTACTAATAAGTAAGTAGACAGCTTCCAACAGGGACAGAGGATCGTATTTTCTACCTTTATTTTTCAAATGGAAAAAATTCCCAGGGTATAACACTCTTGAGAATTTCCATTTGTTATTGTTCTTTCTACACTAGTAGTCTACCATGCAACTCATAGGTGAATTTGTATTTTAAAGAATCAGTATAATAATAAGAGGAATCACAGATAGATCATTAGAAACAAACTATTGAATTAATAGACAGTAGCATTGTTATCAATCTCACTTGTGGATGCAATTATCTAATGGCTTCGTTTATATTTTTATGAACTTGATGGAATTCTGATACTCTCCCTTAGCTAAGAAGAGAGAACAACTAATTGCTTTGCATTAACTATCTTGGCTGAAGGGTAAAAAGCTAAAACCCAATTTATCCAGTAATTGCTACATTTGTAAAAAACAGCATCAAAGCCTTGATGTGTTTTACTGAAGTCTCTTGGGAAGGCTCATGTCCAATTTTTATGCTGATATGGCTCATAATACAGTCCTCTGACTCTTCTATTTGCTCTTGCAATTACAAGGTTTCTTATTCCATTGTGAATATTCCTCTGAACTAAGATTAGCTTAACTGAGCTTCCTTTGAAAACTTGCCTACCCATCAAATGTGTCAGGCCTAATGCATTCAGTAGCCAAAGAAAATCAATGAGCAGCACACTTTTCTGCTTCCTGCAATGATCAATAGGATTCACATAATGGGTAGAAAATTTTTAATCATGACAACTCAGAATCTCCTTAGCATAAATCTCTTCTACATTAAAACTCTCCATTTCCCACTTCCTGAATTTGCAGGCATTGAGTGATATCTATGTAGAAGATACATTATTAAAAGTAATACAATTAGAACTTCACACTTCAATGATAATGAGTTTAGATCCCAAAGGCCCATTTTCTAGAGGTGAAGTCTTCTGTACTTTTGTATTTGAAATCTACAAATTAAAAATATTCTGTTAGAATATAAAAACATATTTAAATTCAACTTCATTCAAATGCATACATCGAGGAAAGCAGATATTGCTTTGGTTTCTTTCCTAAATTAAAATTATTGCCATGTTTAAGATTTTTATAACTAAAATTTAGTTGTTTTCTTATTAAATAATTTTTTAAGAATATGTATCTCAGAGATGAAGCATCAAAGGACTGTTTTAATGCTCCATAGTGAGGTTTTGGAGAAACATCATAAAGAGAAATAAAACTTTAAAAAGTGAAAAAATTTCACTTAGAATTTAGATTTTCTGTCATGAATTTTTATTTATGAATCTATTCATTAATTGGTAAATTAATTAACCGCCAAAACAACAATTAATTTCCTTCTGTGTGATATGTGTTGTGCTAGCTGTGTTAGGTACTTAGGCATACAGAGACAAAATACAATTTCTGCCTATGAGAAGTTAACAATATACTTATGTGAAGGTGGATAATTTCAAGTTAGTGAGGCAATCATATATATATACATACATATACATATACATACATCTCACTCAAACATATACCAAACAAGCAAAATACAAACATGGTTTTAAAACTATATTTGAAATCATATTTCAAGAGTATTAAAGAATCATAATACTAAGTGGTACTTACATGTAAAAGTTATTTGCTTTGTGAGTGAAAGGATAGGGTCATATTTTACTCAACTTTGTATCAGCACTTGCACGGTTTTTGAGACATTGTGTGTTTGTATATGTGTGTGTGTGTGTGTGTGTGTGTGATTGCTTTGCTTTTTCTCTCTTTTTTTAAATCAATATTCTTTCATGATTTTTCTGGATAATACCACAATCATTAATTTGTAATATATTCCATTTCTCATAACTTTCCATTCTACTTTCCTCATGATGAAAACAAGCATTCTCAAATATCTAAGCTTACTAGTTCTCTCCTGAAAGTGGAATTTTAAAAATATTCCATGTTGTTTTCTTATGTTTTAGAAATACTGTTCACATTACTCTTCTTGTTCATAACATATCTGAGATTATAAAGTTACTTTGTAGACTACCTTATATTAATATAATACCAATAACTAATGCAATCATATACTTGAGAACAATCATAGATGACATATATAATTCATTGTATAAGATATTTTAATTTTGGTATTTAACCTAATTGTCCATAATAAGGCCAATATCCTTTAGCATATGTTTGATAATAATGCATACCCTAGTGCAATAATGCTCTATATCTGTTATTTCATTAATGTGTATGTATACCTATGTATATATTTATATTTATACATTCATAAAAATTTGCATTATATTTGCTAACATTTAAAATTTCTAATGCTTTATTATTGATATTAAGATAATATTCCAATTTTTAATAGCTGACACTTAAAAGTCATACTGTCAATGTATGGTTTCCATTGAATAACTGTTGCATAAATTTGTGTTTTAGATTTTTGCCCTCGTACCAACTTATTGTTTTCCTTTGGAGAATATTTTAAAAATATATTTTTATATCTAGTGATAAGTCACTGTAATAATTATTTCCCCTGCCAGGATACATGATCTAAGAGAGAATGTCCATTTCAAAATATTTGGTTAGTAGTTTCCTATTGTTCTCAACATATGCACAAATGTATAAACTTTGTTATATATAATGCTCTATCAATTTTGTCACTAAATAGTGTATTGACATATCTTCTATTTTGTTTTGTACTGTTATGTAAATGATTTCTTACAAATAGGACTCAAATACCAAACCATGTGACTATCTTAAAGTTGAGTCAACTATGAAAAAATTAGCTAAACACTTTCATATAAGCAAAAATGTTAAAATACTTCAGGCCGTCCTTTCAATCTGACATAAAGTGAGCCAGGGATATTGATGAGGGGGCAGATGCTTGCTGCAATAGGTTTTTTGTGGGTTTTTTTTGTCTTCTATGTGAGGAAGTAGGAACAAAACTTACTGCCTTTAACCAGAATAAATCAGAGTTAATATGTGCCCCAATACAGTCCCTCCTGCCTTATGTCACCTCAAGTTAGCTTCTGTTACTGGCACTGAACAATCTTTACAAGACAACATTCATCAGAGCTGTCTCCTCAGCATCCTGAGGGATAGTAATGTTACAGCAATTCCCTGAACAGTATATACCTTTGTTTCTAATCCTAGATTATTGGAATGTAAAACACTATTTTGAGGTTGAATTCTGAGTTTAACAAATGTATTGTTATTAGCAAGGATTAAAAACATTCCCCCATCTTTCCATATTGTACATAATTTGTCATCCAGATATTTTAATATCTATAGTTCCCATGAATTATGAAGCCATAGACTTCCTCTTTGGCCTTTTTACATAATACATCTAATTTCCTAGTTATTCTATTCCTTTCTCTTTTTTATGGTCTCAGTAACCTGTGGGGAGAGAAAGTGTTGCCAACCGATCCTACTGAAAGGTCAAAGCTGTGAAAAAACTCTACTTAATTTCTAAGATATTTTAGGTGCTAAATTATGCTACTGCCAAATATCAAAATGTTAAAAATAATAACTGTAGTTCATTCTTGTCCTAACAATTCAAGTAACAAGTAATTAATAGGTGTCCAATTCTGCTAAATCTGCAAATTTCCGTTAAGCTACAAAAATCCTTTAGGAACACTCTTTCTTCCTCATCTCTGTTTTCACTTATATTATACTCCTATAACCTCGTAATAGAATGGGGAATACTTTTTAAAATTAATTTTTATCTATACTTTTCATCCAAGAAGACAGTAATAAAATTTCTTAAAATGGTTTCATCTTGGCCAAATCTCTCACTTTCTGTAGTTTCAGTAACTTTATTTGCAAAATTAGCAATTTTGAGTAAGTTATCTCTAATACTCTTTCAACTCTGAAATTGTTAACATTTTTTTATTTCTGAAGTAAGCCTACAATGTCCCTGAAATCAACTTGTGAGATACAGATACATATTTTTATACTTTCTTTTTTTGACGTCTGTCTCTGTCCAAGTTACACATTCCCTTTCAAGAACTACCAAGTTCTGGAGCCAACCCAGTACTCTGGGAAGTTGGAATAGCCTCCACTATCATTCAAGGATAATTTGTGTTGTATCTTTCATGTCCCAATGAGCTGGAACCACCCTGTGCTTTATACTTGTCTTTGAGAACAGAATTCTTGTGCTTTCAAAAGTGTCATTTCTCTAATCCAATGCATTAATCTAAGAAAATATATTACTGAATGTAGGGTAGCCTAATTACATGTTAATGATGTTTATTCATCATAATTTTGACTGTTTAAATACAATAACTCCACCTTTATTTTTCAGCCATGTTGAATGTTTGTACTGTTGTTTATCCAATGTCTTTTCACGTCTGATAAATTATGTAGACTGATGGAAGCTTATCTTCCCACATGCATTTTAACCCACATTAATAGTTTCAATTGTAACAGAGGATATATATTTCTCAGATTGATCAGTTTACTGACTGTTAATCCAATGTTGAGTACTATTTCCTTCCTTGCAAAATTGTTTCCTGTGGCCATCTAGAGTCTCCTAATGGCTAATCTTCTCCAACAGCTACATTTTTTTTTTCCGGACAAGTAAACATCTCCAGGCAGAGATTTTATCAAAGCACAATTTAAAAAAATTAATCCAGGGCTCTCAATTATTTTAAGTGATCTTTGAAACTTCTTTGCCAAACATATGTAATACAATGTTTTTTAAAGTAGATATTGTTAACCATATAGCATATTATGTTTTCTAGGAAATTACCAGTTAACATAAATATAATTTGTAGGATTCTAGAAGGGAAAAACACAAATTAACAGTTTGTAAGCTACTGTACATATACTTGATTTTTAAGATACTAATCAATTAAAAAAAACTATTTGAAATGTTAAACTCCTGGGAAAATAATAACATAGAACTCCTCTTTTACAAAAAGACTCAAGGACAGCTCCTACTTTAGAATTGAAGTGTGAACAAGAATTCAGAGCACAAATCATACCCAACTTATTCTCTAACAGAACTGCATGCATTAAGTACCACAAACAGCCCAGGGCATAAGGTGCTATGAACATTTTCATGCTGACACATGTACCTCTTAACACTCCCTCTGTTGACATTCACCTTAAGAATATGTTTCCC
This sequence comes from Rhinolophus hipposideros, assembly GCF_964194185.1. NCBI lineage: Eukaryota > Metazoa > Chordata > Mammalia > Chiroptera > Rhinolophidae > Rhinolophus > Rhinolophus hipposideros. Next base: position 65,269,321 of record NC_138052.1, on the reverse strand, counting down.
AGATTAAAAAAAAAAGAAAAGTATCTGTATAAGTGCTAGAAAGATAAGGAAAGTAGGAATAACTAATAAGAGGAAAGTTCCAATTATATCCAATCTATGCTTATTTCACCCATGCAAATTAAATTTCATACATAATACATACTGACAATTTTATGACATAAATTAATGCAGTAGTAATGATTAGAACATGTGGGAGGAGGAGTTAACAGCAAAGTGAGTGAGCATTACAACATCGTATTGACACTATAGAGTTCTCTCTGGTGGGAAGGGCCACACTTATAGTCTTCTATAAGTGGACATAAGTATGCCCAAGGGACATACAATCAAAACCTTTCTCTTCATGTTGCCAAAATTCAGGAAGCTTACAGTGAGAGCCAAAAAAAAAAAAAAAAAAACTATATATATATATATATATATATATATATATATATATATATATATATATAATTTTCAGTATCATTTTAAAGCTATGGATGTTTGTATAGTAGTAAATTAAAGAAAATGTTTTCTTAATATAGTACTACAAAATTTTGTATCCATCAATAATATTTAGATAAAATATGAAAGCAAGAAAGGTTGAGGTGGAGTATGTGTGACGCATTTTGATTGAATATAAATGCCATTTTCTCTCTTTCACGCTAGCACAATGGAACCTTCACTGCAGCGTTTTTCAATCTGAACTGGACAGTTCATGCTTAGACAAGCACATGCCACCTCTTTATGGATTTATGGGACAAAGAAGGAATATTTTCTGATAAAGTTGTTGTTAGCCTAAACTAGCAATCGACCATGAGACATAATCAATAGATATCCTGTGAAAAGCCCTCTCTATTCAAAGCTTTCTCTTAGTGCCTCTGACCTGCTCTTCAGCTTGGAATGTCTAATTTGCAAGATTTTTTTGCTTTGAGGAGGGAAAAAGGAACCTAACTCTAAAATGCAACATCCCACTGGAAAACTTATGGTTTTATTTATTCATAATTTATTCTCTCAAGTATTACAGTGCTAGTTAACATTGATTTATTAATGGACAAATGTGAAATTATTGGGGTTAGAAAATCTAAAAGCATTTAAGACCTGATAATATGAAGCAAGAAAGGAGACATGAGAAGAAATCCTTGCCTCCACGTTGCTAAAATATAAGATGGTTACAGAATTAAAAGAAAATATAAATTAGAACAAAATATAAATAAAAGTAAGGCAAAGATGACAGATTCTGTGTCTTTTTCTGTCTCCATCTCTCTGTCTCTCTCTGGGTTTCTGTCTCTATCTTTTCTCCTCTCCCTCTCTCCTTTCATCTCTTCCTCCCTCACTCCCTTCAACAGATATTTAATATGACATTTATCTTCAACCTTTATTTCATCTAAGTAACTCTGAACCATGACAATGGACCTGATGTTTCATTAAAAGGGATCTTGGGGAGGTCGATATCACAGAGCACAATGGCAGCGATGTATCATTCCCCCAATACCATAATTTAGGATGCTCTGTATAACTTTTACTCCTTTTCTCTATGACAACAATTGCTCACAGTTATTACTCCTTCATTCTGTCTAGTGTTAGAAATGGATTGGATCTTCATGCTGTGCTCAGGGGGATCATTGAAGAAGTGGGTGTTGGGAGAAGTGTGCATTTAAAAGGGAACTTTCAAGTTCTGTATAATAATAATTATTGATGCTTTCATTGCACTTATTACTTGTGTAATCCTTTTATAAGAATGTTCCCTGCATTAACTCTATTTCTTCTCTTGCAAATTTTATATGTAGTAATCATTTTATCCACATCTTACAGATGAAAAGCTAAGGAAGAAAGTTTTACAAAAACATGCCCATCGTCATACAGCCACAAGGTTTGAACCAAAGTGGTCTATGATCTACACCACTGTATTGTTCTGCCTCTGTGAAATCTATACAATTGAGAAAAACAAAGAATCTAGCTGTAGTCACCAGAGAGTGAGACTGTTAATGAATATTCTATCATCCTAATGGAAGAGCAGCCTCCGATTTTCTTTCTTTGCTGCATTGTTTAAACACAAAGCTGGTTCATGATGACTAGTGTGGTAACAAATACACAAAAAGGAAACAGAAAGTCTAGAGGATATTGACAATGTGCTGAGCTTGCAGCTGGAGCTTATCTTTACGACAAGCAGGTGTACTAACTGTGTTGTAACTGCTGGTTTCTTTGTTTAATCTATCACACCTTTTATTTAAGGCAGGTAGATCTTACTTTTGTGTTTTCTATTCACACAAAATAAGGAAATCAATCAGCAGAGGTCTGAAATGGAAATAGATAAAATATGATCAAAATTAAAACTATTGGCAGGTAGGAAGGAGTAGGGACAGGGGCTCCTGTAGGGAACAGACATAACACACTGAGTCCCAAATAGTAACAGAGGTGGACCTATTGGCATGGTTTATATGAAGGACTGTTTATCTTTGGGTGTGGATAATTTGCTGAGTTGTGGGTCCTGAAAGGGTCCTCTGGGAAAGGTAGAAACAGAGTTTGCTAATACTGAATAGTCAGAAGAAGGAAACATTGTAGGCTTTGATAGGCTTTACTATATGAACACTGAGCAACAATTAACTGAAAGCTACACCGCAGGTTGGAAACTGGAGAATGTCTGTTTGGGGGATATATTTTGTCATTCTTTCTTGGAGAGAGAGGACACAAAAGAAATTCTACCGCATTCACAATTTTAGTTACATGAATTCTATTCATGAAAACCATCAATAGGCATAAATCCATCCTATTTATAAAAACATAAATATGAATGACAGTTCAAGAGAAGAGAGATTTTCATAATATTTGCAAATACAAAAAATCAGCATGATATTTGTATTCTTGTATCTAAAGAAACTTCACATCCACACTGGCTGATAAATCTGGTAAAAACACAACCAACTAACAGTAAAAAATAGAGCGTGTGTAACAAATTTTTAAAATTCAATTGAAAAGAGCAAAATTCAATTCATCTATATGTATATATCATTCATATATATGTGTATATATATATATATATGCATATAATCACATGAAAATAGTTAATCAAAATTTTCTTTAGAATTGATCAGAATTCTCACATTATACCTGAACTTCGGTTTTGTATTTATTTATTTATTTTTTCCTGTGGCAAGAGAAAAATAGATTATTGTAGCCTAGAGAAAAGTTTACTTTCTGTTGTGGACATATCTAGTTCTCGGTCACGCATATTCTGCCTTCACTTGACTCCAATTCTTATGGTTGCTGTGGCAATCAGCTGCCTCAGGTGTATCCTGGTACCACTTCTCCTGGGCTGAGCTATACATCTTTTGCTTTCTCCCCCCAGGGCTTTTCTGGGCACATGGGACTCCTACATTCTAATTATGACACAAACATGGAAGTGCAAGGGTTAATAAATCCTAAGACAATTGTTCATCAGTGAGAAGAGTCTGTGTATATGTATTGTTACCTTTTTTGTCTTAAGGGCACAAGTCTGCGGGTGCATTCTGCAAGGGTCCCTGAAAGTAGCTAACAGAATGTAGGTGCAGTCGTCCACGTAAGTAAGCAGCCCAACAGCATAAATTTATTATTGGCTTTTCAACCTCTTCTGTTTCACTTTTCCAAGTCGCTCACTATTGTTTCTGAGGGTCACATTCTAAACCACCTGCATGCAAGCCCTTGCCTCAGGGGCTGCCTCTGGTAAGAAGTTAGCCTAAGAAACATTCTCTCATCCAGAATATCCCTCTCTAAATTTAGTGGACATAACACTATTTTTTAATAAGAAAACAATAGTCTCATTTTTACTAAATATTACTATTTCATGTAAAAAAAATAATGTTTAACTCTGATTACCAACAATGAATGTTTTCAACATTCATTATGATGTGGAATAAAAATTCTCCTTGTTCATTTAGTCCTATTGGGCATCTTTCTACTTTTTTTATTTTTTGTCAAAACAAATATGGGAATTATAAGTGATATGTAATTAATTTCTTTCTTCCTTAAATAACATTTGATTGTCTTTGAAATGATAGTAGTAACAATTATGAATGGGATAAATAACCTTATGAAAGGAACCCCAGAGAACTTTGTCACTCCTTTTTTGTCATGTGAGAATACAACCAGAAGACAGACGTCTACACCACAGACGAGGACCCGCATCAGCACATGAACATTCTGGCCTAGGACTTGTTACCCTAGGAATATGAGGAATTAATTTGTGTGATTATAAACCACCAAGTCTATGGGACTTTGTAATAGCAGCTCAAATTGACTAAGACATGTAGGAAATCATATTTCTGAATCTGTTTTATTTATCTATATTTTTTTCAAACTCTAAAAAAATGTTCACATCAGAAAATATACTGAATGTTTTGAAAGTTAAAGACATGCTTTAAAAGTGGAAAATTGGATATTAGTTCAGTTAAGTGATTTAAAGCCACATATTTTCCTTACATCATCTAATATTGTCTATAGTTTATTCATTTATTCAATGATTTAATGAATATTTATTGAGTTCATGCTTTGTACAAGCCACTATAATTGATATTGTAAAATACCTATTGTTTTACTTTGTTATTTTTCTCAGGAACGCACATCACTTTTTGCATGTCTGCACAAAGTTAATATTAAACACTTTTTTTCTCACCATATCATTATGTTTCATATTAATGATCAAGATATTCAGTTTTCATCACCTAGAGTGCTTATTAATATATACATATATATACATATTTTTTTATTTAAAATAATATAGAGTGACAAATGCTTTGGGATAATTTTGTTCATCTCTGACATGGAGGAACAACTTTGTTTTCCATTTGTACCCTAATTAAAATAGTTGGAAAAAATAAAATGTCTTATGGAAATACAAGTCATATAATGAAGAATATTTAGTTTGGGCCACATATATTCATGATTAACAAGCTCAATAAGTCTGAGCTCAATAAGTCTTCGTATTAAAACACATTTCAAAAATTTTGCTAATACTTATGTAGTTCAACAATATGTTAATCATAAAAATAGCAAATAGAGCATAAAATAATATTACTCATCACTGTGAAAATTGATATTTATAATATTACAATATTTAATAATACCATCATATTATAAAATAACTGTTATTAGTAACATATTTAATCTGTAGCTTAATAAACATCTCTTGTACCTGCTATTATATAATAAATATAATATAATTTATTATTTTTCAATTCTCTCCTAAAAACATCTCATCAAAAACATGAAAATGAAGCTTCTATATCAGAAATGTTTTAGAAATGAATTTAAATTGGTTGGGGATTTTTATTTTATTGTATTATTTTTTTAGTTAGAAAGAGTGATTAATGTTTTTTTATTTTAAAATTTTAATTTACTTTTAATTCATTTTTTAAATTATAATTGACATACACTATTTTATCAGTTTCAGGTGTACAATGTAGCGATTAGACATTTATATACCTTATGACGCGATCACCCTGTTACGTCTAGTACCCATCTGGCACCATACATAGTTTATTACAACATTATTGACTATATACCCTAGGGAGTCAATGGTTTTAAATAATTTAAATTTAAGTTACCCATTTAAACTAATTGAGAATTTGTGCAATATCCACCATCTAACCAATTATAAATTTGATATATGGCTATTGCATGCTCAATCTAACACATCAAATTATGCAGTAAACTCTTATTAAGTCCCTAAAAGGGTAACATCTTTAAAAAAATAACATTATAAAGTCATTTTTAATCATTTATTTTTTAATGTGAATATAATCTACATTTTCTCGATAGAAATCATCCTTTAAAAATCACAAGTTTCGTGGAATAATGCTAGATTTTTTTTTTTTTACAGTAGAAACTATGAATGTAATGGTACTTGTTCATTATAAACTGTCTTTTATAAAACGTGGCAAACTTTAGGATCTGTTGTGGGAATATAAAATGGTAGAGACAGCAACAGGGAATTATTATACAGAAATCTAAGTATGATTTTTGTTTTGAATTTGTTTTACTGGGGACTGGGGAAATAACTTGTACTCTAAACCTCAACTCTACTAGTATGCAACACCTAATGAATTTGTTTGTAAAAATTAAATGAAACAATGTTCATACAGTGTGGTAAAAATAATAATGGCCCCACAAAGTTGTCGACATCCTAATCTCCAAAACCTGTGTTTATGTTACCTTATATGCCAAATGTACATGGCATATATGATTAAGTGAAGGGAAATTATCCTGGATCACAACAATAAGCCAAATATAATTAGAAAAGTCCTTCTAAGAGAGAGGTAGGCATGTCAGAGTCAAACAAAACATGACAAAGGAAATAGAGCCTGGAATAATTTGTCCATGAGCTAAGCAATGTAGGTAGCGCTTAGAATCTGAAAAAGTCAAGGGACAGATTCTCCTCTAGAGCTTCTGGAAGGCACAGAGCTCTTGTAACATTTTGACTTTAACCCCATAAGACCCATTTTCAGTTCTGACCTCTAGAACTGTAATATAATAAATTTGCATTGTTTAAGCCACTAGATTTGTGGTCACTTGCTACAGCAGAGATAGAAAACTAATATAACATCTGACACATGATAAAAATTAGATAAATGTTAATAATTCAACTAATATAGTTTATTGATCAGTATTTTTATTTTTATTTTGGTCTCAGGAGCAATGAAGTAATGGGAGAAAGTGGAAAGAGTAAAGGCTTGAGGGTAAGAGATGCATTTGAATCTAGAAATCTCTATTATCTATGCAAAAATGGATGAATTATTCTATAAAATCCTCTTTTCACATTTTTAAAAGAAGGTTACTAATATCTGCCTTGAGTGTTATACTATTTAACATGATAATTTATAAAAAAAACATTTATTCAACAGAGTCGGGACAAACAATAGTAGTTGTATATTTTCAATTTAATTTAATAGTAACTGATTAAGTTTCTGAGTTTCTTTAAATGTAGGCACATTAAGTTTCCATATTCCTTTGTACCCTCAGTGACTATTTCAATGATTGTTGCATAGTAAGTTCTCAATAACTGTGTATTGAATGAAGTCAATTAAAATTTTCTTTCACATTCTATAACAGATGCCTATTTTGAGGTGAGTAGTTTTTAGATTCTATTAATTTGAATGCTGTGCAATGTTCTACTGTGCATTGCTCTGCAATGTTCTTATCAGAGGCTATTTGCATCCTGAATAAACAACAAATGTGATTTTGACACTAGTGTTTACTAAATAAATAATAAGTTTCATTTGTTTCCTAAGTTGGAGCTTTGTTATAGTTTTGGGTATAACAGTCAGAAATGGGAAGAACAGCAATATGGTAGTCCTGTGGGGCAAGCTGTGATTGGTCGCTGAGGGTTTATAAAACCCATAAATCATGCCAATGAGTGCCTGCTTTACTCAACTGTTGAAATTAACTGATGATATTATTCCATCTCACTAATGATTATAAAAGCTTGATTTCCTACTAGTTTTTTTCCCCCTTCTAAGGGACTAATGGAGAAGAGAATTATTCCTTTACATATAGGCAGTAGTATCTATGAAACACATGTGAAAAATTATGCTAAGCATGACACAAATCTAGATTAGAACAAGTCAATATAAGGGGCCTAAGATGAATATGGTGACTTCCCTGCCCCAAATTCCTATGTAAAACTTCTCTCCAGGCTGTTCCTCAAATTGTCTGCTCTGAACTAAAGGCTCTGTTCATGCAAATCCAACTGTTGTCTCCCTCTTGTAATTATTCAACATAATTAGCAATATTTAGAAATTTAGCCAAGTGTTGCACATTTCCTGTGTAGGTATTGGCTTTTTGCCAAGTAAAAATTTCAAGGTATTGTGCTCCTTAAGTCTTTAGAAAAGATGCCTTTCAAAGACAATGAGGTGTCAATTATCTTTAATTGCTCTTTAGTTTTCCATCTTTCTAAGCATGTATCATTTTTGACAGAATGTATTCCTGAATGGACTCTGACTAACATAAAACTCCCTGCAGGTTTTCCCCCCTGTCTAATGGTAGTTATAACACATAAGAAATCAATTTAACCATAAGAGAATAAGTGTGGGAATCTACTCTTTGTGTGTGTGTGCATGTGGCCTCTTCACTCTAAAAAGAATACATTTTCTTCGTTCTCTAAACTAAATATTCTTACTTGAAAATAATAGAAAATTGTTGAAAGTCTAACTGGTATTATACACGTAGTCTTCAAACTTGAGAGCTTTCCTACTAGGACTATTTTCTAAAGAAGCATTAAATTATTCTATATTAGATTATTTGAGGATGTGTCACAAAATGCAAAATTTTTCACTTGAATCATGAAAGAAACTTTGTGCAAAGAGAATATCATAAGCTGAGTCCCTTTTAAAAATCTGACCTGGGTGACATATTTTATAATTTTTTTAATCAAAAAAGGCATGCATGCATACAAAATTCAGTGAAATACAATGAAGAGACATCCCTTCAGTTTATTATATTGAAATTTGATTACTCTTGATATCAGTGAAATGTTGCTTTAAGAAAAATAACCAAAGAAACAAATCAGCAAACTATCAAAGAAAAATTGTCAAGTCAATTTGGACAGGCAAGGAAGACTGGATTCAAGACTATTTCAGTAGGGGAGAGAGATTAAACTCACCTCTACTGAAACAATAGAGTTTTTATATGCTGGGATGACCCATGGAAAATGATTAAAGGACATTAGGGAGGAGAATAGTCGGTATAATAAGGGCACTTGTGCTTCATTATTGAAGTTAGGCTCCTAGCCTTCAATATACTGGGAGTATGTTACATTCTTGAATTTTTACATTTCAAAGATATGGCTCCCAGGTCTTTGAGAAAGACTTTCTAGCTTGAAACATGAACAAGAGGCTGGGAGAAGATTTACATGTCAAGGGGAAGATGAAGAATTCAGGACTGAACTTTTTCAAAAGTAAATGCCCTAAGAAAAGAGAGGTCAGGGACCTACAGTCAGGAAGAAGGAACCTGTCTAAAATGTAATTAAGCTGAGGGGAATGTTGAGGTCATCTTGGAAAATATTTTTTTTTCTCTTTTCTGGAGACTGTTTCTTTGTAAAATGTGTCACATCTATACAATAATTGCTCTAAGAATTAGGGTTACAACTTTAAAACATATTTTCTAGAGCACATTCATGGAAACTAGGATTTACATCTCTGTATGTCATAAATGTGATGCTCTATTGGAAGTATTTATTATACTAAGAATTCAAATATATAACAAAACTAGAGGTATTTCACTCAATATCCAATTCATTGTATCTCTTCAGGTAACTATTTTTCACCCTATGTAGAGTAACAGCTTTGTAATGTAAGATGTCCTCAAAATGATCATGGCGATTAGGAACACTATCACCTGTGTATTTCACAACTGTTAGAAATACAGTTTCTAACTGTAAAAATAGCAGCATTCAAACAATCAATATAATAGTAGTTGTTGAAGGCATTTGCAATTTCAGAGATTTCTGGCAGATATATCGCTTCATTAAGTTTCAATGATGTTGAGTAGGCATATGAAAGTAGCTCAGTTTAAAAGTTTTTGAACAAAATATGTTTCTTTAGTTCACTCGGCTAATTATTGATATGCATATCAGACTGGGACATCCTTCCAAACAAAAATCAACTTTAAATCACTGCAACTTAAATTCTTTTAGTAAAACAAAAATACTGAGTCTCAGTGAGTATAAATTGCCTCTTAATGTGTTAACTTAAATAGATTTTTTATTTCTCTGTTTTCACATCAATACTCCCTTAGAAATCCCTATTTCTGCTGAAATGGATCTAAAGCAATATTTAAATTTTGTATTATGTCACTGACATACTAAAAAAAAAAAAACACTTACAATATTGGTTAATACCTCTTGCACTTTCTATGTTGGAGATACTAAATGATTTACGTATATTAACTCATTTACTTTTTTACCAAGTTTATTAGGTAGGTTCCATTAACAGATTCACTCTATATATGAGTTAACCAACTTGCACAACATCACACAGTAGCCAGGTTTAAAGAAAGGAAGTCTAGATCCAGAATCCACATGCTTATCATTAAGTTATAATGGTCTCTGTATTTGTAAAGTTCACAATTATTCAAGGTCAAATTCTCTTTCATAATAGACAGAATAGAGGGTAATAATATTTGATAATCTTGCACCTTACTTTTGATGGTCTTTCTATTTTAAATGTATAGTAGAAATAGCCTTGAAAGAAAGGGAAGAAATACACAGTTTGGTAACTCATACATATTTTTATTCTGTTTTCTTTGTCTGAGTTGTATACATTGTTGGAATATTAATGGAAATATTAAAGGTAATTTTAAACAGATTTTTTTCCTAATAACATTACATTCATATAGAATCTCTCAAAAATCAGTAAAACACAAAAGTTTTACATGAATACTGTTTGTAAAATTTTAATACTGTTCTTTTGTGTTTAACATTTTAACAAATATCTTACAGTTTAATTTTTTTCATAATTACTTGTTTAGTCTCTGTATAAATATTCTAGGGCTAGTTTATCATATTATTCTAAGCCATCATTCTTTTAGCCTATTTATGTTACTTCATTTCCCTACCTCCATGTAAAATCCTCTTAGGGTTAATAGCTATCAAGTACAACAAAAATTGCCATGTATTTTGATTCAGTAAATAGCTCTTTTTTTATGAGTGGCAATTATAATATCTTCACATTTTAGTTTATTAATTTCACACAATAAAACTTGTTTTCTTGTTGCTTTAATGCATGTCATTAATTTTCACATTGCTTTTCCATCCTTTGCTATCCTTTGCTATCATTACTTCTTCACAGTTATACTATGGCTCAGATTTTCTTCTAGACTGGATATTCATTGTGGGAAGAAAAGTGCATGGGAGGAGATAATTTTGTTACAGATATCTGTGGCTATGTTTCTATGTTATTTCTTACTGTATGTGTGAATGTGTATTCCTTTCAGTGCGAATAAACTGGAATAAATGGATCTTTAATTTAATGTATTTAATAATACATAATACATAATACATAATATTAATAATATTAATAATAATATATTTTATGTACCCTAATATATCTAAAATAGTACCATTTCAACATGTAATGCGTATAATTATTAAATTAGATATTTTTCATTATTTTTCTTGTAACAGTCTTCAAAATCCAGTGTGTATTTTACACTTCTAGTACATTGCAGTGCAGAGTAGCCACATCTCAAGTTCTCAATAGCCTCATGGCTAGTGGTTACAATGAATCTTTTAAAGTACATTTTCCAGGACTTGGAAGAAAGTCACACTGGTAAAATCACAGCTTTGTGACTCATTCTTTGTGCTGTAGGATACAATACGGTATCTACCTTAGGAAAAATGTACTAGAGGGCATGATTATATTGATTTATTCACAACAATGGTATATCTACCATTTATTGATTGTTCAGTACATATTTTACTAAATATATGAATCATTTTGCATGCTTTTACTTCATTAATCCCTAAAACCGTCAGTGAGGTAGATCGGTTTTCTCCATTTTTATGATGACCAAGTTAAAGCTTAAAAAAGCTTAAAAATGATAAACACTTTTCTTACGGTCATAGAGCAAATAATGCTCAAACCAGAATTTCAAACCAGGCATACATGGCTCTCAAGTCCAGTCTTTATAGAGAATTCTGACACCTTTTATTATGTATTCTAGTTCTGCTTGATTTATAGAGAAATAATGAATTAAATAATCTTCAATCCAATTAGTTTTACTCAAATTCAAGCACCTAAATAAATATGCAAAACTTTTTTTTTAAATCTTTTATTTTTATGTGACTAAATAGATTGACCTAGTTATGTCTTCTCTCCTCTCACGGTGTTAATATTTATATTAACTACATTAACTTCAAAAGCATGGTGTTAGACTTGCTACTTTTTTCACAAATCTAACCTATTCAATAAAACAAGTTTAATTATATTCAATTACTGTAAATAAAGCTAATAATAACCAACCTAATAATTGAAATACTTTCATATCAATAAATGCTTTAAACAGAAAAATAATATACCTTACTAGCATCCAGTTCTGAATAATTTTTTAATATGTGTTACTTATGAGATTAAGCAATTTGGAAAGCATGCAAATTCAATAATTTGCTGCATGTGGACAATGTTGTCAGTACTATTATTAAGGTAAGTGTACTTTTTTTCTTAAAGAAAAACATTTCTGTGTGTGCATGATAAAAGAAAAAACAGATTACTTTTAAACAAACATATTTTGTTAAAATTAAACCAAGTCCAGAACTTTGTCCATAACTTCTTACAATCTTTGCAGAAAATTCAAAACCATTTTAGAAAGTATATGATAGAAATGAAGATAGAAAAAGGCAATTTATTCAGTTTCATGGACTTGATCTGGTATTGAAAATGACTATTTTTTGCTCAAACTCAGATCTGAAATTTATAGCAGAATAAATGAGACAATTTTATTCATTGACAGACTAAAATATCATCGAGTGGCTGATAGTATAAAACAAATTATGTTTTTTTCTAAGATTTTACTTCTTTAAAGTTTCTTGAAAAACTTCTAATAATAAATCTTAGAAAATGGCTTAAAGTAAAATAAGACATGCTTTATTGTGAATGATTGCTGAATTTTATTCTGTGGGAAATATCATTGAATTAAAGGATGTTATGGGTACTATGAGATACAGGATTTGTTTTGGGTTTGTTTATGTGAATAAGACACATTTGGATTGGAAGCCTATTTTTAAAAATACACTTCTAATCAAAGCTGTGTGAAAAAGTGATGTGTTCTAGAAATGATCAGAAGCAGAGAAGCTTGGGTGTGGAGAGTAGTGATGGGATTGGAGCCTATAGATAACAACTATAAGTCATTGAAAGAAATTAGTATTTTATTCAATTTCATCAGGACTCTATAATATATTTTATCAAGGGAGTAATTTGATCAATTTATGTTTGTCACTACTGTAAGATTCTATTTAGAAGGAAGGCACAAGCAATATCGGAAGAAAGGAAATTATTTCACTGGGCTGCACTAGGCTGCAGAATTTACTGATATTAGCAGGACTTGGGGATGATCAGTTTTAAATAGAAAATAAAGAGTTTCTCAATATTGTTAAATACATATAAAAACTACTTACCTTTATTAAATGTTACTTAAAAACTTTAAGATGACTATGATTACTATCTTTAATGAGTTTGAGGTATTAATATAAATCTCTTTTTCCAAACAACAATCCTTCATCCTGAATTGTTTTGGTGGGCTCTGAAGAACTACATTGTTCAGTTTCTAAACACTTTTGAATTTTCAAAAAAATTGTCTCATAAGTAAAGAGAATGAAATGGACAAAATATTGTGATTCCATTATTGTTAATAGTTGGTTAAAATAATATAAATACAGTCTTACTTCTTACTGTCAGTTTCTGTATTCTATCATAGGATACTATTCCCAGCGAACTCAGGTCCTATTCTACCTCACTTACTCTATTAAAATATTTTGAGTCTAGAATTTCTAAGGCTTCTTGCCAAATTGGTTTGCTTACCTTTTAGTTCCTCTTTTCATAGGGAGATTGGCAATTAACTTTTTTCTGTTATTAGATGTTTTCCCAAACACTTTTGTGTTTAAAATAAAAAGAGGCCAAGCCCCTTCTTCTATCTAATAGAGACCTCTACCATAGTACAAGTTATTAGAACATTTAGAACTTAAATGGAAGAAAATTGGAGAATAAAGCAAAGGCAATAAAAACAAAGCTTAAAGTTCAATCTGTTTAATTAGAAATAAATGACAATGTCGGAGTCGTGAGAGTAAAGTGTGCTGATGAAAATGAAAGGAGGGTAAAATTAGGTACAGCAGTGGCAAATACCCAAAATATATAACTCATATTAGAAAACATTGGACTTTACCAATGTTAATAGTTGGTTATATTAAACCAACTTTTTAGGAACTATTAAATTATTTGAGGAACACAGTTGCAATGATCAAGTAATAATAGTCTAAGAATAGAGTTGTATAAGTCCAACTCAATCAAATATTTTCAGTATATATGTATTTTCTGTATCTCAGATAACATAAATATTGGTGCATTTCCTGCAGAATAAGATTGGATTAATGTTTTTCTCACTACTACATCAGAATTGCCTGACTCCTTTTCATGATTGGACCTCGGGTTGTATGCTTGATGCACAAGGATTAGGTCTCTGAATAAAAAAAAGAACACTAATTTGTGGGAAAACGAATGGGGTAGGAATAAAGTGTGTAGTTCAGTAAATAGTGTTGCACCAATGCCAGTTTTGTACTTTTGATCATTGTACTCTCGTTAGAATGAACATTAGGGAAGCTGAGTGAAGAACATATGACAACTTTCTGTGAACTTTGCCATATATTAAATATCTCAAAATATAATTTAAAATATTATGATAAACTGAAAAATAAATTTTTAAATTTAAATAAAAAGTAGAATGTGAGCTATGTAACCATACAAAGGCATGGAGAGACTTAAATTAATATTGCTAAGTGAAAGAAGTCAGTATGACGAGGATATATACTGTATCATACCAACTACATGACATTTTGAGAAAGAAAAATTATGGACTGTAAAAACTCAGTACTTGTAGGAGGTTTAGGGGGAAAGATGGAGGCATGAGTAGGTAGAACACAGGGGCATTTTAAGGCAGGCAGTGAAACTATTTTGTTTAATATTATAATGGTGGATACATGCCATTCTACATTTGTCAAAATCCATAGAATGTACAATACAAAGAGAGAGCCTTAATATAAACTATGGACTTTAGCTAGTACTAATGTATCAATATAGCTTAGCAGTTGTAAAAATACATACAACTGGAATGTAAAATACTAACAATAATGGAAACTGGGGTACAGGAGTGAAGGGGATATGGAAACTCTGTACTTTCTGCTCAATTTCTTTTTGTAAACCTAAAATAATATCTATTCATTAAAAAAATCTGATAGACCTGGATCTTGAGATTATAATGCTAAGCAAAATAAGTCAGACAGAAAAAGTAGAGAACCATATGATTTCTCTGGATATGTGGTATATAAAACTGAAAACAACAAAAGAACAAGACAAACAAATGAAAAAATAAAAAGTCATAGACATAGACAATAGTTTAATGGTTACCAGAGGGTAAAGGGGTAGAGGGGTTCTAGAATAGGATGAATGGGGTCAAATATATGTTGATGGAAGGAGAACTGACTCTGAGTGGAGAACACATGTGAGATATAGATGATGTATTACAGAATTATGCACCTGAAATCTTTATTAATAATTGTCATCCCAATAAACTTTAATCTAAAAGAAATCTGATAGACCACAAAAATAAATGTGTACTACTTTATAATAACACTAATTAATAATATATTCTAAACTTTCTTTTTATAAATATTATGTATCAATATTACTATCCTTGGAAGAAATAATAGTTCTGGCTTAATATATTATTTTATATTTTAGGTGCTAGTTAGAAGTGAAATGAAATAGCATTACAAAACATTCTTTTTTAGCTATGGTCTTTCTGATTATCTTGAGTATTCATTTTCATTTGCTTTTAACTAGATGGGATATGTCTATAATATTGTACTCCTGTACACTGCGGAATGTAATAAAAATTGACATCTATAGATAGACATTTTAATAGGATAAATTAATTTGAATGTTCTCTCAATTATTAGTTTCCTTCTTCTTCTTTGATATCCAATAATGGGAACACATTATTTTAAAATATTGAGTGTTAAAAGGAATTTTAATAAACATTATTTAATTATCTATTTCCATGATTATCAAAAAGGAAATAAAACCAGGTTACTGACATATTTCCAATTTTATTATTAAAAAAAAAAACACCTCTTTACTTTGGGATACCTATTTATACAGAGAACTGTTTATATTTCACATTCTCATAATTCAGTATGGATGTTATTATATGAATAATTTGAAACCTTTATAGGAAATGAGTGCCAGTAACAAGGGAATTTAATTCTCTTGTTCTCCTTCGCAGATCATTGAAACTTTGTTTTCTGTGCTTAGTCTAGTTATTAATGACTAGCAACACCGTCTAAGAAAACTTTGTGAGATGATGAAAATGTTCCATATCTGCACATATCGTAGCTACTAGCCACCTGTGGGAAAAGAGCAAATGAATGATGGCTACTGCGACAAAGGAACTAAAATATAAATTTAATATGACTAATTTAAATTTACATAGGACAGCATTGGTATAAAATGAAGAGATTAACAATTTTGCACTGCTGTGACACATATCAATCCTGAGAAATAAACAATACATTCGTTCAAGTTATCAGTATGTAAATATACAATACATACTTATAAGTTATGAGAAATAAACAATAAGAAGTAAACAATATACTTAGTATTTTCACTTACTATTTATGTTGTATTGTGAGGTTTGTGATGTTTCAATAATTATTGTGAATCGAGAGTATAGGACTTTTAAACATGTATCCTTGAAGAAATGACAGCTCTTTAAGAAAACAACAAGAGATAATAAAACAAACAAGGGTCAGTCTCTTAAAAAAAACAACAATAAGTGAATATTTTAATTAAGGTGAATGGAAGCCTTTTCCCAAAAAAGCAGTCTTTTACATTTTAAATATAGTCAGTGAAATTGATGATTTCAGGTGGTCTACTCTATGTAAACTAATGTTATTTTCAGATATTACGAAGTGGATACAGTTGTTCTCATTTGTGAATGGGCTTATAGAAGTTCATTGAGTTTTAGTAAATCAGACTAAACTGAGTTTAGTAAATCAGACTAAACTGTTAAATAGCTGAGTTGGGAATTTTGACCTACATTGCTTTGGATAGAAAACCTATGCTCTCTCATGCCATCTCATATGAAAACTAAGTATCTGAGTACTGAGAACTAATACTCACACTTCAAGAAAACCTATTGTATTAATTTTCTATGTCTGCTATAAAAAATAACACTGACTGGATGGCTTAAACAACAAAAACCTATTGTTTCACAGTTCTGAAGGCTGGAAAGCAAAGATCAAGGTGTGTCGTCAGCAGGCTTGGTTTCTCCTGAGGCATTTCTCCTTTGCTTGCAGGTGGATGCCTTGTTTCTGCCTCTCCACTTGTTCATCACTCATGTCTCTCTGTATGTCCTAAACTCCTCTTAAAAGAACATCAATCTTATGAAATTGAGGCCTACCATGATGGCCTTCTTTTAACTTAATCACATTTTATAGGTCCAAGGTCCAAATATAGGCACATTATGAGGGTGGGGCTTCAAATACATGAATTTTGAGAGAGAGCACAACTGAGCCCATAACACCTATGTAAAATTAAACTGTATGATTATTGTTTGAAATAAGTATATTAAGGAACAGCACTGTAATTTTTAAAAAAATAATAAAAACTATTCTATAAAATTTATTAGAATGATTGAACAGAAATAAGAAATAAAATTATTGATAACAACATTTCTATATAAATATTTCTGTGAACTAATGAACATAATTCATAAATTTGTTAAAATTGATAAAATGAATCATTCTGTTAGAATAATTGGATATTATTGGTCTGCTAACTTACAGGATAATTTAAAGAAATAATATATTTTATAATATAAAATAAATGTTCCCCTATAAAGATGATTAGGTGGCCTATTTAATGAAAAAAAAAATGTAGCATTTAAATTGTTTTAATATGAATGTATTTCCCAGGGCCCGGAGTACTTGAAGTATATTTAGTCTCTTAAATTTTCCTGTGAAATTGTTTTTACACTGCTTACCTTACTATGTAAGAAGAGTGATTTTACTAGAAAACTGGTAAACTAACTAAGATAGTATGTGAGTTAATACAGATTCTGAAATGATTACTGTTGGATTAATGTAAATTCACTTAGACCAGAATCTAGAGAATGAGTAAGGATGTGAGAAACTATGGGAAAATGAGAACAGGATCAATGTGATACAAAGAAACAGCACCAGTGGTTGCAGACTAAGATCAGGTAAAAGTGTAAATAGCTGTCATAACCCTTTAATGGGATAACTGGTAGGTGGCATGAGGTATAGGTCGTACGTCAAATAAAATGTATAGGTATGAACAGATGAATATAAATAGGAAAGAATTCTGATTTATTTTGTTAAAACACATTCTTATTGACATCATAGTACTAAGGAAAAATCAAACATGTAGAGACATTTTATGTATCAAGTGCTTCAATAAGTGTAATTTATTAAAAAATATAATGATAAAGCATTCTGAACATTGTGTGCATCTTAGGGGTATCTACATTTATATGGGATCCATTGTCTTTTCAAGGTTTGATAACACAACATATTTATATTTACTCCTTAGAACCATTGACTTATGAATAGCAACATCAAAGTAACAATAAAATAAAAAGAATGAAAAAGCATTATGTTTAAGAAAAAATCCAGTTATTACAGGTATCTTGGATAAAAGAAGTCTTTACATCCTGCTGAAAGTAAATCTTCGACAAATAATAGGCAATGCCAGCTTGTTCTAGTGCTATTGATAATAGCACTATTATCAACAGTGTTATTACCTATTATAATAATCTAAGAAATTCTATCAGAAGCAAGAAGGCTTGCAAGCCTGTAATAGTGAAGAACCTGAATATTTATTATAAGAGGAATATTAATATTTTGATTTAAATTTCCCATGCATAAAATTTCTTTGTTATTTTATTTTCTGGATCAAGAACAACATTTGATAAACTCTATTTTTAGTTCCCATTTACATCTCAAATAAACACTTCTGGATTTCTTGCCAGTTGAAATAACACATATCCTAAAATATTTAGAAAAATGCTTGCCAAAAATATGATTTCTTAATTATGTTGATGTTGTTATTGCTATATCTGTTATTTATTCTTCTGAAGGCAGATTTTAAAATATGTATAATTGTGCAAGGTTTTGTTCATTTCATTCCTAATTTGAACAATATCTTCATTGTTCAAGAAATCTATGTAGCATCTGATAAACTTCAGTATCTTTGCTATATGCTGCCAATAAACAAAAAATAGATTTTTTTCCCTAAACATTGATCTCAGAGTAGTCTAGTGAAAATGGTAGCTTTAAATTAATATTACAAAAACATGTGGTTAGTAAAATAATAATGTGAGCAAAATGTGGCAGAAAGTGGTGGATAAAAAGAGTCATCATCTTTCTATCTTTTCTCTTGGGAAATAGAATAAGTTTTGTATAAAGTTTAGGACTTAAAGAATGAATAAAAAGCTCATTTCAAGTCATGAGAACAGGTAAACATTAAGTAAGTGTGTGTCCTAAAAAGGAAATATTGGGTGAATTGGTAATGGAAATTGAAGAGGTGGTTGAAGATGAAGCTAAAATAGTAATTTGGAACCAGGTTCGTCAGTTTCTTTATGTCAGTATAGCCAGTTTGGATTTTATCTTATAGCCATCCAGTAGAGGGTTTTAATAGGAAAGTAAAAGAATCATAGTGAGGAAAGTTAAAACATGAGAAGACATACTGGAGTGGGAACAGCCTAGTAGCAGAGATTAGTTATAATAGCCCAGGTGAGTGATAAAGGAAAGATAGCAGCTTCTTTAAATGATCTGCCTGTTTTCCACTTTGATTCCCTTCCCCTCTCCAGATTTTGCTATAAGAAGAGAAGGCACAAAAGTCTTTCTCTGCCCTTTGTCTTCCAAGCAAACCGTTTACTTTTGAGATTAGCAATTTAGGCGGGTTCTTCACTACTCAGCAATGGCTGCCTCCAAAGGAAGGAATGCCAATTTATTGGTCAGATGGGGGAAATTCAGAAAAGATCTCCAGTAAAGCAGAAAATGCCATGTCCTTAATATATTTGAAATGACATTGTCATAGACTGGCAAAACCACTAAGTCTGTAATTGGGAGGCCTGTCTGTGCTCATTTTTATTACTAAATTATCATCTCAGTTTGGGCAAATTATTTTATACTGTCTAGGCTTTGCTTTCCTCGTGTATAGAGTGTAAAATGAAGAGTGTGTTAAAGTATATTTAAAGTCTCTAGTATTTCGATGAGGTCATGACATAAAACATAGTTCATATTATTCAATTATTTTACTTTTAAAATTATTTCTCACTTAATAGTCATAGAAATATTAATTCTTCTGAATTTTATAATTAATATATTTTCTCTTTAAAAGAGAAAATATATTTTCACTAATTGTATAAGTATTTAAAATACAGAGAATTTAATTGAAATGATAATTTAGCTTGGAAAGGATATTACACACTTCATATACATAATAACAAGAAAAGTGATGAATGTAATGTGCTATCCTCAAAATTATGTATTAGGACATTCATTGGACTTAGAGAAGTAATGTTCAAACACAATTTGCTATAATTTTGTAGCTTGAACAAATAATCCATAGAACAATAAGGACAGTCATGATAACAGAGCTAGTTAAGTCATAAATAAGTGCAATGGAAATGCCTTAGGAGTTTTTGTTCATTGAAAAAAACAATTCCTTCAATAAATGAAGTTATCGGGAAATTAATTTTTAAATTATTTATTGTTTATACTTTAAACAAATATTTATTTATCATCACTACCTGCTTGTTACTCACTGTTTGAGGCACTGAAAACACAATAGAATGTCCTTGTTATAAAGAAACATCGATTATTGGGAAGATAGATATACTGAGAGACAAAACAAGAGAGTGTAAAAAAGAGCAATGAAAAATCTACAATGCATGGTATATTAAGAGAGCAGATGGGCACCTGATTGATTTATCTTAGGATAAGGAAACTCCCAAAATTTAGTACCTAAATTGAATTTAACTACATAATAATCATAATTCCAGTGGAGATTTAGAAATATTGGTGATAGGGATATGGGATAGACAATGAATCATTGTAGGCAGAATCTGAATATGGGAATGCCTAGAAGTAACCAGGGCTTTTTCTGAAACAGCAAGTAGTTTATAATGGCTGAGTTGAGTATGTATGTGGAAAGGAGATCAATAGGGAAATGCAGCAATGAGATTGTAATGGTGAGTAACTGAATTAGCCCTGTAACCAATTACATAAATGTTGCAATCTATTTTGGCCAGTATTTGAGCCATTTGTCAATTCCCTTCTCCGGCTTCCCTTCCCTTCCCTGACTCCATATTATATGGAGTCAATATACTTCTTTCTCTCTCCATATAACTACTAATGTCATGATGTGCCCTTTAGTTTAAAAAACATTGGTAAATTTTTGCTGCAAGCAGTTCTAATGTATAAAGGAATATAGGGCATTATAACAATATTAATATCTATCTGAATAATAGTAATGTTAGGCCATGAAAATGGTTATATTACTACAAATAGTTCTTGAATTAAATCGATTGTTGGGGGTAAAACTCAGTTGGTAAAACTTGCTAGCAGTCATCATGTTGCTATTAGTGGAAGGAGTGTTTGCAGTCCACCAGCTAGGATTATAGTTTAGCTGTGCATTAATTCATAGTTTGAATTTGCTAGGCAAAATTGTAGTGATGATATAAGGTCATGGGTAATTATTAGGGTTGTAGCTCCTATATAACTTCCTGGTGATTGAAGAAGAAGGTAACAATTATTAGTGCTACATGGCTGATGGAAGAATATGCCATGGTTTTAAATCTGATGTAAACAATTGGAGTTGGTTATACTTAATTTTCTTAACAATAATATAAAGAAAGTGTATGTCATGTAATTTGACAATGGATTTACTAATGTTGTGATTTGTAACATACCATAGCTGCCTACTTTGAGTAGTATGGCTGCAAGTACTATAGATTCAGCAATGGAGGCTTTTACATGTGCTTTTGTTAATTAAAGATGTGGGTCATAAAGAGACATTTTTTACTATAAATAGCATATTATACTATAAATGCATGTTAGTCATAGGAAAATGTTAGCTCAGGAATGGGGTATCATTTGGGTTCAGTATTGAATTATTAGAACATTTAATGAACCTATGAAATTTTGGATAAAAAAAATAGAGTAATAAGAAGTGGGAGTGATTCTATCAGCGTATAAAATAAACAATAGTAAGTCCTGGACTTAATTGTTATGTCCAATTTCCTCAGCAAGTGATAAGGATTAAGGTTGGGACTAAAGTTGCTTTAAATAAAATATAAAATGAGAAAAAATTCTACTGCAGTGAGTGTTATCATTGAGAATATTTGTAATAAGATGGTGGAGGGAGGATCCAAGGTGGTGAAGTAGACAAATGCTGTGTTAGCCACCTCCTGTGACTACATTAATATCACAACTAAATTATAGAACAATCAACCTGGAAAACCATCTGAAGTCTAGCTGAACAGAAATCCTATAACTAAGTATATAAAGAAGCCACATTGAGACTGGTAGGAGTAGTGGAGCTGCTGAACTGGCCAGCCTCAAACCTCCAGGTGGCAGTTGAGAATAGGGAGGGATGTCACAGCTGTAGGAGTGAGGGACCCTAGCCCCACATCAGCCTCCCCAGTAAAGAGTACTGGTTCTGGGAAAAGAAGCTCCCCCCATATCTGGCTGTGAAACATAGTGGGGATGCCAACCATCTGGACAGAATGCTGTGGGAAACCCAGACATCCTCTTAAAGGGCCTGCACACAGACTCACTTGCTCACAAGCACTCACCTTGGGCTCTGGCATAGGGACAATGACGCAGGGGGCATTAGAGACCTACAAGGAGAGACTGGGTTGTGTGGCTCCAGGGCAAGGACTGGAGGGACAGTCACCATTTTCCCTGAGTGGGGTTTTTCTTGCTTGCAGCACACAAGTGGGCACTATCTTTCCAGTGTTGAGCACCCCCCACCCCATGTCCATGACTCAAGCTGAATCTGAATTAATTTGTTGAGCTCCACTCATTCCACCCTGCTGACTCCCTGGATCCACACCCCACCACACTCGCCCCATGCCCAAGGCACTTTCTCAGCAAGCAGCCAGCCTCAACCCCATTGCACTCATTCTTGGACAACTATCAGGGTTCCACAGGCACCAGGTATGTGGCAGCTGACCTCAGTGTGCTCTGAGACTTATGCTGAGTAGCTCTAGGCTCAGCACTGGCACCAAACCAGAATCTATATAACCTAGTGAACACAACTACTCCCACCCTGGGGACTCCCTAGACCTCATCTCACCCCACTTGCAAACCCCATGAGTCTTTTTCAGCAGCTGACTCTTATAGGAGCCAGCAGGTGGCAGCAGGCATCAAGGTGTCCTGGCTTTTTGTGGAGCTGTCCCAGGCCTGGTACTGATGGCAGCCATCCTCAGTATGCAGTGTGACATCTCCCACATGCCTCCAGGTTTAGTACATGCAGCGACCTATTATGGATTGCATTGTAGCTCCTGCATGAAGTGGATGACCTGGGCCTACACCTGAGCTCCTTTGGGACCATCTTTGCTCACACCTTTCTCATGCCAAGAGGCCCCAGAGTCAACATATATAGAGGGTGGCTTCAGATTACAGCAAAGGATCATCCTATTAACCTTACATGTGGCGCTCTAAAAGTGCTGTCTCAAGAGGCACCAGAGACCACTGGGGCGAATCCCATTTGGTGGAACAAACCACCCATACAGCAGCCCATAAGCTGTGGACGTGACCTACCCCACAGCCAGTCAGGCTGGGGTCAATCACATCCACAAGTGTGCCAATAGCAATCAAGGCTCAACTATAACAGAAGGGCACACACAATTTGCACAAGGACACTCGTTGAGCAACCAGCACAGATGACTAGGGAGACTGTGCCACTTGTCTACACAGGGCATCTACTAAGTCCACCTGGCCAAGACTGGGAGACATACACAGTAACAAACAGAGAGAGGCAGCCAAAATGAAGAAACAAAGAAATACATCCCTAACAAATGAACAGGAGAAAACTCCAGAAAAACAAACAAACAACAACAACAAAAAAAACTAAACAAAATCGAGGAAAGCAAACCATAAGACACAAAATTCAAAACAATGGCTATAAAGATGCTAAAGGACTTTAACGAGTACTTTGACAAAGAGATAGCAAGCATAAGAAAAGTACATGGAAGCCATAAAAAAAGAACCAGTCAGAAATGAAGAATACAATAACTGAAATGAAGAATGCACTAGAAGGAATCAACAACAGACTAGGTAAAGCAGAGAACTGAATCAGCAATTTGGAAGCCAAGGTAGAAGGAAACACCCAATCGGAAGAACAAAAAGGAAAAAAAAGAGAATCCAAAAACTGGGGCTAGTTTTAAGAGACCTCTGGGATCACCTCAAGTGTAACAACAATCCCATTATAAGTAGAAGGAGAAGAGAGAAAACAAGGGATTGAAAAACTATTTGAAGAATTAATGACTGAAAACTTTCCTAACCTGGTGAAGGAAATAGACATGTGAGGTCTGACAATTAAGTTCGCGAATTCATCCTAGAAAAAGTGCTACATACTTCATTGCTAAATACCCCTATGGTCACCTTCAAAGTAATCCACTTGGGAAGCTATGCACTGATGCCAGCACCTAGTCCACCCTTCAAAGCAATTTTGGAACTCTTTTTCTGGAATGGCCATCAGAGCTGTTGTCATATTACCCTTGATGTCCTGAGTGTCATCAAAATGTATTCCTTTTAATATTTCCTTTATCTTTGGGTAAAGAAAGAAGTCATTGGGGCCAGATTAGGTGAATAGGGAGGGTGTTCTAATACAGTTATTTGTTTACTGGCTAAAAACTCCCTCACAGACAGTGCCATGTGAGCTGGTGCATTGTCGTGATGCAAGAGCCATGAATTGTTGGTGAAAAGTTCAGGTCGTCTAACTTTCCCATGTAGCCTTTTCAACACTTCCAAATAGTAAACTTGGTTAACTGTTTGTCCAGCTCATACCAATTAATAATGAATAATCCCTCTGACATCAAAAA
This sequence comes from Rhinolophus hipposideros, assembly GCF_964194185.1. NCBI lineage: Eukaryota > Metazoa > Chordata > Mammalia > Chiroptera > Rhinolophidae > Rhinolophus > Rhinolophus hipposideros. Next base: position 65,244,475 of record NC_138052.1, on the reverse strand, counting down.
AAGGTTAGCAACACAGTTTCGACTCTTGATTTGGACTGACGGAACATTTTTGGTCGTGGAGAATGGGCTGATTTCCATTATGCACTTTGATGTTTTGTTTCAGGTTTGTATTGGTACACCCAAATTTCATCACCAGTGATAACATGGCCCAAAACATCGTCTTGCCTCTCCAATAGGTCTTGGCAAATTTTGACTGTTCTTTGCTTTCGTTCATTGGTGAGCAACTTTGGGACCATTTTTGTTCACACCTTACTCAGGCCAAGATTTTTAGTAAAGATTTTTCTAACTGTTTCTCTATTGATGTTTACTTAGTCTGCTATGCTTCTCATAGTTAGCTGACAATTCTGACACACAATTCGAAGAATTTTCACAATGATTTCATCAGTTCTGCTCATTATTGGCTGCTCTGACCTCTCTTCATTGGTGACACATTCTCTCCCCTCAGAAAAAAAAAAAAAAAAAACAACTTTTAATCCATTTGTATACTGCTGTTTTCTTCATTATCCCCATGAACTTTGACTAACATGTCCACAATTTTACTTACACTCTTAACAAGTCTAACAAGGAATTTAATGTTTGTTCGTTGCTGTAATTCAAGCTCTGATATTCTTGCGACGGCACACAAAAACATGCAACACCACTCAGCAAGAATAAACACCACTCAGCAAGACATCACCACACATTGACATGAGCACAGCTGTGAGAAACTGATATACTAAGGTTATGAAACCTTCCTGAGCTTTTTGTACAGTGCTGCCAATGTAAGTGCATGGTATGAAGTTCACAAACTTAATTGTCAGACCTCGTAAAAGCCCAGGAAGTGTGAGAGTCCAAACAAGATGAACCCAAGCAGGGCCATACCAAGATACATTATAATTAAAATGGCAAAGGTTAAAGACAAGAGAGTATCATAAAAGCTACACGAGAAAGACAACTATTTACTTGTAAGGAAGTTCCCATAAAATTGTCAGCTGATTTCTCAACAGAAACTTTGCAGACTAGAAGGGATTGGCATGGAATATTCAAAGTGGTGAAAAGCAAGGACTTACAATTAAGAATACTCTACCCAGCAAGGCTATCATTTAAAATTGAAGGAGAGGTAAAGTGCTTCCCAGAGAAGAGAAAGCTAAAGGAACTCAAGGCAGTATTACAAGCAATGTTAGAAGGACTTCCTTAAGCAAAAGGAAGGAGACAACAAAGAAACCCATGTAGATCAAAAATATGAATAATAAAATGACAATAACTATGTACCTATCAATAATCTCTTTCAATGTAAATTGATTAAATTCTCCTATCAAAAAACATAGGGTAGCTGAATGGATAAGAAAGACCTATGCATAAACTGCCTACAAGAGACCCACCTCAGATTGAAAAACATACATAGACTAAAAGTAAAGGGATGGATAAAGGTATTTCATGAAAATGGAAACAAAGAAAATAAAAAAAGCTGGGATAGCAATACTTATACAACAAAATAGACTTTAAAACACAGCTTATATAACAAGAGACAAAAGACCCACTAATCTCACTTCTGGGTATTTATCTGAAGAATCTCAAAATAATAGTTCTAGGGATACCTGCATCCAAATGTTCATTGCAGCATTGTTTACAATGGCAACATGTGGAGGCAGCCTGGGGGTCTGTTGGTGGATGAATGTGTAAAGAGTAGGTGGTACATATATATCTATCTCTCTATATATATAATAGAATATACCTTTTCCATAGAAAGAAATGGGTTCTTGACATCTGCATGAGTCTGGAGGGTATTTTGCTGAGTGGAGTATGTCAGGCAGAGAAAGACAGATACAATAAGACTTTGTTTTTATGTGAAATCTAAAGAACAAACCAAACAAACACACAAAAAGAAACAAACTCATAAATACAGAGAACGTTTTGATGGTTGCCAGATGGGAGGGGGAGTTGGAGGTGGAAAAAGAGGAAGAAATTAAGAAGTACAAATTTGTAGTTATAAAATATTCATGGTGATGTAAAGTAAAGCATAGAGAATATAGTCAATAATATGGTGATAATTATGTATAATGCCAGGTGGGTATTAGTCATAGGATCACTTCTTAAATTGTATAAATATCTAATCATTAAGCTGTAAACCTAAAATTAATATAAAATAATATTGAATGTCAACTGTAATTGAAAAAAATTAAAAATGGGGGGGAAGTGAAGGGGAATAAGAGGTACTAATTTCCAGGTATAAATAAATAATTCATGGGGATGTACATATAGCATACGGAATATAGTCAATAATACTGTGATAGTATGTTACAATGTCACATGGTTGGACTTATGGTGATCATGTGGAGGCAGCGTGAGAGTCTGTTGTTGGATGAATGTGTAAAAAGGACTCATAGTGATCACTTCTTTAGGTATATAAATGTTAAATAAATATGGTGTATACATGAAATTCACTTGTATTTAGTGGTATTTTAATAAAAATAGAAAGAAAGAATACTTGTCATAAAATTAGTATTATAAGATATAGTTTTTTGTTTGGATTAACAACTCTTTGGATAGACTAATTTAGCTGGCTTTAAGCATTGTTAATGTTAGCAGAAATGCTATTTGGAGTTGAAAATAATTAGTGGAAAAATAAGGTTATTATTAAATTGACTCAAGAGAAATATGCTGATAAGGGGAGGTAACTAATAGGCTATCTGCTGTAGTATTAATTTAGATTATATTGTCTTTTGGTAATCATGTTAATGACATTAATATAATGGTTGGAATAGTAATTTTTAGCATTGAAAATGGTTAGGTTTTTGTATATAATCAGTACTGTAGGTACTGGATACTATAAATAGTAATGCTAGTCCTAGTGCAGCCTTATAGGCGGCAAATACTAAGAAGATAATAGATATCATGCCAGCTGATGTAAAGTGAGTATTTGGAATTGTTATTGTCGCTAGAATAAATTATGATAACAGTATACCCTTTAAGCAGAGTAGTGAGAATATTAAATGGGATCAATATATTTGTAATCGTATAAAGGATACTGTAAATGCTAAAATGATATTACTATAGACTAAGGGTATTTGATAATTATGAAATTAATCATAATTTAATGAGTCAAAATCATTTATTTTAGTTCAAATATACTCAGCTCATCTAATTCTTTTTGAATTCATTCATAAGCTAATCTTATGACTAGTAATGAGAAATAGTGCCATAATAAGTGTAAATTATTTAGGTTATTTGTTTGGGATAGTAGTATATTTGCTCAGGGTAGTAGTAGGAGAAGGGCAATTTCCAGACCATATCATAGTAATGTAATGGATGGCAAAGGAAACTATCAGCAAAATGCAAAGCCAACCTTCAAATTGTAGAAAATATTTGCCAATCTGATAAGTGGTTAATATATAGAGAACTCATACAAATCAACAGAAAAAAATCAATCAATAAATCTGGGGGAAAAAAAAAAAGGCAGACATTTTAAATAAAGATATTTCCAAGGAAGACACATAGGTGGCCAACACATACATACAAAGATGTTCTACATCATTAATCTTCAGGGAAATACAGAAAACAAATAAACAAAAACCCCACAATAAATATCACCTCATGCCTGTTAGAATGGCTATTCTCAAAAATAGAAGAAACAACAAGTGTTGGTGTGAATATGGAGAAAAGAGAACCCTTGTGCACTGTTGATGAGACTGTAAATTGGTGCAGCTACTATGGAAAGCACATAAAGTTTCCTTAAATAATTAAGAATAGAACTATCATATGATCCAGCAATTCCACTTCTAAGTAGTTATTCAAAAAAAGCAAAAACACTGACTTGAAAAACCTACCATAATTGCGGTTATCTACAATAGCCTATATATATAGAAACAACCTAATTGATGCATGAATCCTTTGATGGATAAAAAGAAAATATTGTGTGTGTGTGTGTGTGTGTTTGTGTGTGGTGTGTGCATTTCATATATATGAAATATTCAGCCATAAAAAATAATGAAACCTTGCCATTTGTGACATGAATGAAACTTGAGTGCATTATGCTATGTGAAATAAGACAGATCAAGGAAGACAAATATTGTTATGATCCTTCTTATATGTGCAGTTTTAAATAAATGTAAATTAAAACAAAAACAAAACAAAAAACAAGTTCATAGATGTAGAGAACAGATTGGCGATTGCCAGAAACACAGGTTGGGGATAGGAGAAACAAGAGAACTGCTTTTAAAAAAAAAAAATAAAAAATATTATTGAAATAAATTGAATAATAAAATAAATCTAAAAAAACGATCTAAAAAAAAGTAAAACAATGAATAAAACTAAGATGCTATAAATGCCAAAATTATAATAATAAAGGAAAAAGGTTAACAAATAAATGTACTTGTTGGCAAAGATTGAGTTAGAAAAAAGAAAAAAACCTTATTCTCTCATAATTACTAACACTGACTTTTTTATTGTGTATATTACTTAATAAGCCTTCTTCCAGCATGGTACATTTATGATGCCCTCTATATCTTTGCACGTGATTATTCTAGTTTTCAATTTTTATACTAAATGTTCCTTGCACATATTTGTTATGGATAGTAAATATATTGTATATGTGCTACCCCAGTCCTATCACATTTGAGAAGACTTGGCTTTTACAACCTTGAATTAATTTGTTTTGACAACGAATGTGACCTTGAAATCTTATGTGCTTGGTAGTCACATAGCCAGAATATGGTTGGTAGTCAAGTAGCCAAAAATACCTCTGCGGAAGTAACCTGGAGTCATACGTTCCCACCAATAAGAAGAATGATTGGAGTGATAACTGCAAAAGGGATGTAATCAGATTTAAGAAAAGTCTCCAAACTGAGCCTGTGCACCAGTTAGTAGAGTTGTCCTCTGAGTGACTTGTCTTCATTACTATACTAAAAAGCCACCAGTGCCGAGACAGATCCGGAGCAGCCCAAGACCAAAAAGAGGGTGGCAACCAAATTCTTGGAACTCCCCACCATATTCCAGGAAAATTAAATCCAGGCACTAACACCAAGTGTCCTTAAAAAATGTTAGGCCATACTTTAGATAACTGTGACTATTTTGTAACTATATCAATATGCACATCTCTAGCCCTTTCCCCTTTTCACTCACTATCTCCAAAAGTAACCAGAAAATAAATAAATGAAACAATTTTTAAAAAAGCATTGGGAAAAAAAGATATTCCCAGACCTTGGGGCGTCACATCTATTCTCTTTCAGAGTGTGTTTCTTCAGTGCATCAAGCTTTCACTTTAATGAACCTTTCTCTCTGCAAAGTATTCACCCACTCTCTTGATTTCTATCCTGAGAGGGGCCAAGAACCCTGTGCAGGTAACACTCTATATATTACAGTCTCTAACAATGACTAAAATTTCAATGGAGTAAAACTTAATTGTTAAATTTTATAAGTACTTGATCATTTTTAGAATTAAATTGAAAAGTGCTCTCTCCTCTTCTGGGCTTATGTAAGTACCACTTCTACTTTGAGCCTCCTTTCAAGGTGAATGATTTTGTTACTGATGCTACCCTTTTCCCAATATTGTGCTAATTAACAGAACCAGGTTGCCAGACATTTACTTATTCCATAGTTTATTAATGTATACTAATCTTCTTTCCTAAAGCAAAGAATACATCCCCCCACCCCCACCCCAGGGCATTTGAAAACTTGCTTCATGTCCATGCCCATCACAAAGGTGAGCATACATTAGACAATAATTATCTTTTGGTTGAAATATGTAAACACTATACAAACACTATGCCATTAAAACATACAGAAGGAAAAATAAAATTTCCTATTTTAGTAAATAAAAAACTATATATGAAATGGATTCAAAAACACGAAATGAAAGAGAACATCTAAATTGATACTTCAAAAGCAGCTGGAAATAAAAATAAATATTTAGGTTAAGCAACTATAGAATGTTTAAATCAACAATTCCAAATTCTAAACTATTATTTCTGAATGTAGATAAACTCCCATTAGAAAGTGCAACTTTTTGTGTATTAACAGTGTTACCTTTCTCTTAAAAGTTAGTTAACAACATATGGTTAAACGTTGCTCTCAGTGATTAAAAGAGAATAAAACGTTTTGTTAGAAAGACTGGAAGAGTTAGTGTCCACTTTGGCCTTTTTCTGAAATAAGTCTTAGGAATTCTAAATAAAAATCCAATCTTCAGATTCCTGATTTGGAGGTTTTATCAAATACAGAATAGCATTTAGTAAATAATATTCACTAAGTCCCACACTTATTAATACATCCCCATGATTGATCACTTAGTAAGGTATATACTTCTATGTCTGACTCACTTTAGAGTCATCTTCTACCAGTTATCCTGTTTTTTGTTATTGTTTTGATTTGATTGGTTTATTCAACTTTTTTTTAGTTTTTATTATTATTATTATTATTATTATTTGTTTTTAGTTTCAGGTACACAAAACAATGTAATAGTTAGACATTTACACCTCTCAATGATGACTCCCCACAATCTACTACCCCTTTGACATCAAATACAACTGTTACAATTCTGTTGACTATATTCGTTATGCTGTACTCCACATCCAGTGACTATATATATATTTAATTATAGTTGACATTCAATATTATTCAACTTCCGCTTCAGGTGTACAGCATAATGGTCAGGCATCTACACGGTCTATGAAGTGCTCTCCCTAATAGTGTTCTCCCTAATAAGTCCAGTGCCCATCAGGCACCCTATATAATCTTTACGATATTATTGATTATATTCCCCAAACTTTCTTTCATATGCCTGTGGCTATATTGTTACTACTAATTTATACTTTCTAATCCCTTAACCTTCTACCCCATCCCCACCCACTCCCATCTAGAAACAGTCGGTTGTTTTTTTGTTTGCTTGTTTGTTTTCCCCCATATATCTCTAAGTCTATTTCTGTATTGTTTGTTCATTTATTCTGTTCTTTTGATTCTATTTTGTTTGTTCACTTATTCTGTTCTTTTGATTCCACATACTCTTATAAGTGAAATTATATGGTATTTGTCTTTCTCCATCTGACTTATTTTACTTAGCAAAATATTCTCTAGGTCCAACCATGTCGTTGCAAACGGTAAGATTTCATTCTTCTTTATGGCCAAGTAATACTCCATTGTATATATGTACCACAGTTTCTTTATCCAATTGTCTATCAATGGGCATTTTGGTTGTTTCCATATCTTCGCTATTGTGAATAGCACTGCGATAAACATAGGGATACATATATTTCTTCGAATTAGTGTTTTGGATTTTTTTTGGATACTCAGGAGTAGAATTGCTGGGTCATAAGATAGTTTCATTTTCAATTTTTTGAAATACCTCCATACTGTTTTCCACAGTGGTTACACTTATCTGCAGCCCCGCCAACAATGCAACAGGTTTCCCTTTTCTCCACATCCTTGCCAGCACTTGTTTGTTGATTTACTGATAATAGCCATTTTGTCAGGTGTGAGGTAGTATTTCATTGAGGTTTTTATTTGCATTTCTCTAATGATTAGTGATGGTGAGCATTTTTTCATATGTCTGTTGGCCAACTTTCCTCTTTAAAGAAATGTCTCTTCATGTCCTCTGCTCATTTTTTAATTGGATTGTTTGTTTTTTGGAATTGAGTTGCATGAGTTTTTAATAAATTTTGCATATTAACCCCCTATCAGATATATCATTGACAACTATAATCTCCCGTTTAGTAGGATCCCTTTTTGTTTTATTGATGGTTTCCCTATCTGTGAAAAAACTTTTTAGTTTGATGTAATCCCATATGTTTATGTTTCCTCTTACTTCCCTTGTCCAAGGGAAGAAGTAAACATCTTACTCCGGGTAATGTCTGTGAATTTTCTTCCTATATTTTCTTCTAGGAGTTTTATGGTTTCATATCTTACATTTAAGTCTTTAATCCATTTTGAATTTGTCCTTGTATATGGTGTAAGAAGATGGTCCAGCTTCATTTGTTTGCATGTGTCTGCCCAGGTTTCCAAGCACCATTTATTGAAAAGACTGTCTTTACCCCAACATAAATTATTGCTTCCATGGTCATAGACTAGATGATCATATAGGTATGGATTTAGTTCTGGGCTCTCTATTCTGTTCCATTGATCTGTGTGTCTTTTTTTTATGCCAGTACCATGCTGTTTTGATTACTATAGCCTAGTATAATTTGATGTCAGGTATCGTGATACCTCCCACTTTGTTCTTATTTCTCAAGATTGTCGAGGCTATCTGGGGTCTTTACTGGTTCCATATAAATTTCAGGATAATATGTTCTATTTCTGTGAAAAATGTCCTTGATAGTTTGATAGGAATTGCGTTGAATCCGTATACTGCTTTAGGCAGTATGGGCATTTCCATGATATTAATTCTTACTTTCCATGAGCATAGTATGTGTTTCCATCTATTTGTATCTTCTTAATTTCTCTCTTCAGTGTCTTATAATTTTCTGAGTACAGATCTTTCACTTCTTTAGCTAAATTTATTCCCAGGTATTTTATAGTCTTTTAAGCAATTGTAAATGGGACTGGTTTCTTAATTTCTCCTTCTGATATTTTATTATTGGCATGTAAAAATGCAATTGATTTCTGAATATTAATTTTGTTTATATTAAATTCATTTATCAGTTCGAATAGGTTTTTGGTGGAGTCTTTTTAATGTTTTGCTGAGTTTTGTTTGCTAAGATTTTGTTGAGGAGTTTTGCATCTATGTTCATTAGGAATATTGGCCTGTAGTTTTCTTTTTCTTCTTCTTCTTTTTTTTTTTTTTTTGTAATGTATTTGTCTGAATTGAGGATCACCATGATAATGGCCTCATAAAAAGTGTTTGGGAGCATTTCTTACTTCTGGATTTTTGGAATAATTTGAGGAGAATAGGTGATAATTCTTTTTTGAATGCTTTGTAAAATTCACGTTAAAGTCATCTGGTCTAGGGTTTTTGTTTGTTGGGAGCTTGTTGATTCCTGATTCAATTTCCCTACTGGTAATCAGTCTACTCGAGTTTTCTGTTTCTTCTTGAGTTAGCCTTGGAAGTTTGTATGCTTCTAGAAAATTGTCCATTTCTTCAAGATTGTCTAAATTGTTGGCATATAGTTGCTCATAGTAATTTCTTACTTTTTTATTTTTTTTGTATTTCTGTGTTGTCTATTGTCACTTCTACTCTTTCATTACTGATTTTATTAATTTGGGTCCTCTCTGTCTTTTTTTATAAGTCTGGTTAAAGGTTTGTCAATTTTCTTTATCTTCTTGAAAAAACAGCTCTTGGATTTATTGATCTTTCATATTGTTTTTTTGGTCTCTGTTTCATTTATTTCTACTCTGATCTTCATTATCTCCTTCCTTGTGCTCCCTTTGAGCTTATTTTGCTGTTCATTTTCCAGATCCCTTAAGTGTAAAGATAAACTTGATTGTGATTTTTCTTGTTTCTTTAGGTAGGCCTGCATTGCTATGAATTTCCTTCTTAGGACTGCTTCCACTGCATCCCATATATTTTGGGTGGCTGTGTTTTCATTTTCGTTTGTCTCAAGATATCTTTTGATTTCTTCCTTGATCTCACAGTTGACTCATTCATTATTTAGTAACATGGTATTTAACCTCCATGTATTTGTGCATCTTCCAATTTTTTTCCTCTAGTTGACTTCTAATTTCATAGCATTGTTGTCAGAGGAGACACTTGATATCATTTCAATTTTCTTAAATTTATTGAGACTTGTTTAGTGGCCTAACATGTGGTCTATCTTGGAAAATACTCATGTGTGCTGAGAAGAATGTGTATTCTGCAGCTTTGGGGTGAAATACTCTGAAAATATTGATTAAATCCAACTGGTCCAATGTGTCATTTAAGGCTGCTGTTTCCATATTTATTTTCCATCTGGAGGACCTGTCCGTTGTGGCCAGTGATGTGTTGAAGTCCCCTACTATGATAGTGTTACTGTTAATCTCTGTCTTTATGTCAGTCAATATCTGTTTTACATATTTAGGTGCTCCTATGTTGGGTGCATAGACGTTTACTAGGGTTATGTCCTCTTGTTGGATCGATCCTTTTATTATTATGTAGGACCCATCTTTGCCTTTTAACATATTCTTCATTTTAAAGTCTATTTTGTCAGATATAAGTACTGTTACTCCAGTTTTTTTTTTTTCTCATTTCCATTTGCATGGAATATCTTACTCCAACCGTTCACTTTCAGCCTGTGTGTGTATTTTGATCTGAGGTGAATCTCTTGCATGCAGCATATGAAGAGTCTTGTTTTCTTATCCACTCAGCCACTCTATGTCTTTTGATTGAAGCATTTAATCCGTTTACATTTAAAGTGATTATTGATAGGTACGTAGTTATCGTCATTTTGTTATTTGTATTTCTGTTCTTTATTAGTTGAATTGTTTTCATCTTTCTTCTGTTCACAGAAGCCCTTTTAACATTTCCTGCTTTGTTGGCTTGGTGGTAATGAATTCCTTTAGCTTATTCTTTTCTGGGAAGCTCTTTATCTTTCTTTCAATTTTAAATGATAGCCTTGCTGGATAAAGCAATCTACGTTGTAGGCCTTTGCTTTCCATCCCTTTGAATACCTCCAGCCACTCCTGTCTGGCCTGCAAAGTTTCTGTACAAAAGTCATTTGATAGTCTTATAGGAGTCCCTTGTATGTAACCCACTGTCTTTCCCTTGGTGCTTTTAGGATTCTCTCTTTGTCTTTAAGCTTTGCCATTTTAACTATAATGTGTCTTGGTGTGGACCTGTTTGGGTTCATCCCGGTTGGAACTTTCTTCACTTCCTGGGCTTGTATGTTGGCTTCCTTCACCAGGTTAGGGGAGTTTTTGGTCATATTACCTCAAATATATTCTCAATCCCTTGCTCCCTCTATTCACCTTCTGGTATTCCTATGATGCGCATGTTGTTGCGCTTGATGTTATCCCAGAGGTCTCTTAAACCATTTTCATTGTTTTTTCTTTTTTTTTCTTTTTGTTGTTTCGCTTCTGTGATCTCTGCTACCTTGTCTTCTAAATCGCTGATTCGATCCTCTGCCTCATCTAACCTTCTGGTAATTCCTTCAAATGTGTCCTTTATTTCAGTTATTGTATCTTTAGTTCTAACTGGTTGTTCATCACAATTTTTCTATCCTTCTTTATGTCGTCACTAAGCTCCTTAAACATTCTTATCATCAGTGTTCTGAACTCTGTCTCTGATAAGTTGGTTACCTCTATTTCATTTTGTTCCAATTCTGGAGGTTTCTTCTGTTCTTTTATTTGGGACATGTTTCTTTGTTTCCCCATTCTGGCTATCTCTCTGTGTTTGCTTCATATATTAGGTAGATCACCTATGTCTATCAGTCTTTGCTGGGTGACCTTATGTAGAATATGTCCTTTGTAGTCAAATTGCTCAGTCTCCCTAATCTCCTGTACATGTGTTCCAGAGGTGTCCCTTGTGTTGTGAGTGTTCTCCTATTGTAGTTGGGCCTTAATTATTTTTAGACTATCAATGGGTGGGGTTGACTCCCAGGCTGAATAGCTATGAGGATTTGCAATATCCACACTGTATGAGCTGTTGTGTGAGGGCTGACCCATCAGCAGAGGCTTAGCCCCTCAGGCTCTTGTGCCTGTTTAGAATTCCCTCTAGGTGTGCTGCTTATAGGTCAAACTAGATAGTGCTCTGGTTTGGTCTGAAGCTGGCCTCTGGGTGTATTGTTTCTATTGTTTCTTGGGTGGGGCTCGTTCAGGTTAATTTCAGCCCTGTCTCTTAAGGGCCCTTAGCTACCAGGTAGGTCCTTCAAAACTGTATGTGGCTGGCTGTTGCCTGTGCTGGTCCTGGGTGAATGTGGGAATGTGAACTGAGGCTGGCTGCCACCAATACTCATCCTGAGGCAGCTAAGCAAAAGGTCGAGGGTCCCCTATGCCTTTTGCCACCTGTCAGTTGCCACCCTTAAGGCCCAACTGTTGAAAAAGGCTCCTTTAGGAGGGTGTGTCTGGCCAGATGACCTGGTGTTGAGAGTTCCTTGGTGATGCAGCAACAACTGGGTGGGGGTGAAGATCACTTTTCCTGAGTCAGGAAAAGTAACAAGTGTTTTTTACAATGTTAATGAAGATTCAGATCTTATACCTGTACTTGGAATGTGATTACTTTGCATTGTTCCCCGAGGGCACTGCAGCCAGTGTCCTCCACCTCAGGCTCACAAATTCCTGAGAGCTGCTCCTAAGTGGTTGCTGTGCAGTTTGTGGGACACTGTTCACCACCAAAATCTCCCCAGGCCAGATTTGTTGGGGCAGGGCTGGTCACACAGGTACCCAGAGTGCCCCTGGTAATGCAGCTCTAGGTGGGCGGGGCAGTCTTCCAGGGTGCTATGGGGTTTGGTCAGTTGTTTCTACTGAGACGGTGCAGTTTCTTCCCCAGCTTGTGGAAATGCACTGAGAACACCACTGAGAACACCACAGCCAGAGCTTCTAAACCAAAGCTTCCCTTTAAGACAAATGCTGAGCCTGTGTGTCTCTGCAGCTCTGATTACCCTGGAGGGATCTCCTAAGAAAGGTGGGTGGGTTGTCGAAAGGTGATTGGTGCTTGTAGCTCCAACCAGCCCAAAGCTGTCTTTCCCCGACCCCCAGCTCTTTCCCCATTGCCGGAGTATGCAGAACTGTCAGTGCAGTTCTCAGAGTTGTAGATACTTTGTTCTTTAATCTGACACTGCTGCCTGTTTCTTCTGAAGGCCATTTCTAACACTGGGAGGGTGGAGGTGGGGCGAGCCCTGGGAGGGTTGGCAGGAGGAGGCAGCCAGGCTCTGTACCATTGTTTTCTGTTTTACGTCTGGTCATGTGGGCTTAAACCACTGTTTTCACCTCAGGTCTCTGCCTCGAGGAAAGCTGGAATCAGCTGCCTTGTATGCTGATCCCTCAGGCTAGACTGTGGGTCACAAGGGGTGTACCTGGAACCTGAATTCTTCCCTCTTTTGAGGCTACAGCTCTGGTCTGTGTCCTGTGGCCCCATGGCCCGAGGCTGGTGTCTTTGCGCTTTCCCAATCCCTCCTCTCCTGTTAGCACAATTTGCCCACCTTCACATGATTCACAGTGGGAGTTTCTCAGGTGTACTTGTGTGATGTGCAGGAATCCTATGTTGACTTATAGCTGTTCAATTTGTTGTACCTTCCAGAGGAGATTTCAAGAAGCACTCCTCATGCTGACATTTCTGTGACATCCTACCTGTTATCCCTTTGCACACCACGTTCCAGCAATAGTATAATAAGTTGTACTTCTCTTCCTTTGGACAGGCTTTCTGGCCTGGATGAGCTTATCAGAGTCTCTGTCCAGAAATTTTATAGTGTCCCTTAAAATTCCAACTCACCCATTACTTCCATGGTAGACAGTATGATTTAATGAAGTCCTCTTTCTGTCCTCCATGTGGTGAAAGAATAATAATCTCCCTCCATTTTCCAGTTGTTAATTCATGTGCACTTTTATATTCTGATTCCAACATATGAGATCTTACAATTAAGTTTGCAAACTTGTTGCAATGATGTTCCTAACCTTTTTTGATATCAGAGGTATTATTCATTATGAATTTTTACCAACTGGACAAGCAGTTAACCAAGTTTACTATTTGGAAGTGCTGAAAAGGGTGCATGTAAAAGTTAGATGACCTGAACTTTTCGCCAACAATTCATGGCTTTTGCATCACGACAACATACCAGCTCATAGGACACTTTGTGTGAGGGAATTTTTAGCCAGTAAACAAACAACTGCATTGGAACACCCTCTCTACTCATCTTATCTGGCCCCCAGTGACTTCTTTATTTACCCTAAGATAAAGGAAATATTGAAAGGAAGACATTTTGATGACATTCGGGACATTAAGTATAATACGACAACTTTGATGGCCATTCCAGAAAAAGAGTTCCAAAATTGCTTTGAAGCGTGGACCAGGCTTCCTAAGGGGAGTACTTCAAAAGTGACCATGGTGATATTCAGCAATGAGGTATATTGCACTTTTTCTAGGATGAGTTCATAAACTTAATTGTCATATCTCGTATGTCAGACCAGTACATTTAACTGGTTGCAAGTCTATCTTCCTATTAGACCATGAACATTTGAAGAATGAGGATTTACTCATCTATGTTGCCAGAGTCAAGGATAGTAACCTACACACAGTGAATGCTCAATAAATGTTTCTGGAATTCATGACTGTTACCTCTCCCAAAAATGTACATTTGCTATCAGTTTTCTTTGTAGTACACATGGTTTTCTTTGTAGTACACATGTAGTACACATGTAGCTTGATTATTCCCTTGTTAGTGGGTGTATGCTGAGCAATTAAAAAATAATCTGTTTCCTTATTTCCCCTATTTTTCTATCTCTATTGCCTTTTCTCTCTCCAATATACAATTCACCCAAACTTAGAGAATTAGATATATATGCAAATAAAGTTGTGCATGTACATGCATATGGGAAAGACAATGATTTTATAGAAGTTATTCTTCTTTTTTATATGCTGAGGTATATTTCTGTTATATGGAAAATGATTCTTAAAATGAACAATTACTATTTAATACCAAATTAACTTACATAAAAATATTTTCATTCTCAATCACTGACCTAAAATAAAGCCTTTTATTTTTCACTTTTCATTCTTCCTTATGTTGCATTTGCATTTGTATTTCTGTTGCTTAGCCTAAACTAATGATTTTTATCTTAATGAAATAATAGTCTTCTTTCAAAATATGCATGCACTTCATTATTAAAATATCTCCAATATCCCCATAGGGAAAGAAAACTAATGATATGTTCAGCAGTGGGTTGAGATGGTGTGGATTAGAATGATACAAGGTTCACAATCTGAATCATGACAATGAAGTATTGTTCCATTTACTGGATGTGTAAGGTGCTTAGTGGTTTTGATCATAAAACAGAAAAAGAGAATTGAATCTTTGACATAAAAAATATTTCACTTCCTTTTTCTATATGTACAGTGGCAGGTGTTTATTATTTGGAAAGAGTCATTTTCTAATATTATTTTTAGCAGGAGAAGTACTATTCTGACCTCTAAAATGCCATATTTTAAGAGTAAAATGCCATTCACAATATGTTTTAATAAAAGTGATTCACCATGGAAAAGGCAGGTACCTGTCAAATGTCCGGTTATGCACACCCTGCTCAGAGCTTTCAGCAATCTTTGAAAGTAGAGTTGAACAGGCAGAAAAGGAATTAGATGAGAATGCTAGTTTCCTTGATATCATCTTTACCTTAAATAAAACAAGTGAAAATAAGAAAGCTTTGGATTGATTCTTCAGTTGAATGTATTGTAACTACTTTACACTTTCCAATTTTACACTAAGGTTTCTCGCCATGGCTCAATTTCTTCGTGGCATATAATCATCTAGAGATGTTTAGCAGTTTTTTATTAAACACATCATGACGAAAGAGCACATTTTTCACCTTCCATAAAAAGCTTAATAATTTTAATGACTTTTTTTAAGGATTATTATTTAAAAAAAAAAATGATTGTTGGTGAGGATGTGGAGAAAAGGGAACCCTCATGCACTGTTGGTGGGATTGCAGATTCGTGCAGCCCCTATGGAAAACAGTACGGAGGTATCTCAAAAATTTGAAAATGGATCTACCTTATGATCCAGTAATTCTACCCCTGTGTATCTATCCAGAGAAATCCAAAACACTAATTTGAAAAAGTATGTGCACCCCTATGTTTACTGCAGTGCTTTTCACAATAGCCAAGACATGGAAACAACCAAAATACCCATAGGTAGACAACTGGATATGGTACATTTATATAATGGAATATTATATGGCCATAAAGAAGAATAAAATATTACCATTTGCAACGACTTGCATGTACCTAGAGAATATTCTGCTAAGTGAAACAAGTCAGACGGAGAAAGACAAATACCATATGATCTCACTTATATGTGGGCTCTAAAGAACAGAAATGAACAAACAAAATGGAAATAGAGTCAGAGATATAAAGAAACATAAACAAAAAAACTTATGGTTGTTAGATGAGACGCAGGTGGGGATGGGAGAAAAGGTTAAGGGATAAGAAAGTACAAGTTAGTAGTCACAGTATAGCCACAGGGATATGAAAGACAGTTTGGGGACTATAATCAATAATGTTGTAAAGATTTTGTAGGATGTTAGATGAGCACTTGTCTTATTAGGGAGAATATGTCATAGACTGTGTAGATGCCTGACCATTGCGCAGTACACCAGAAGTTGACGTAGAATAACATTGAATGTCAGTTATAATTAAACATATATATATATATATATATATATATATATATATATATATAAATACATGTACTCCACATCCATGACTATATATTAAATATTAATCATACATATACATGTATATATATATGTAATTTAATATTTAATATATAGTCATGGATGTGGAGTACAACATAGGGAATATAATCAATGGAATTGTAATAGCTATATACAATGTCAGAGGGATAATAGACTGGGAGGGTTATTACTTTGTGAGGGGTATAAATGGCTAACTATTACATTGCTTTGTACACCTGAAACTAATACAAAAGAAAAAAGTAATTAATTGTTAATAATTAACAGAAAAAGCATTTGATCTTATTTGAGTAAATATGTTTCCCATTGACTTAATTACTTTAGTTATACAAGATCATTGATAAATTTATGCCATAAGTTTTTTTTTTCCAATTTTTATTAAATGTATTGGGGTGACATCGGTTAGTAAAATTATGTAGCATTACAATGTACAATTCTGTACATTCTGTATTACAATTCTGTAATACACTATCTATTGTATTGGGTGTTCACCACCCAAAGTCAGTTCTCCTTCCATCACCCTATATTTGTCCCCCTTTACCTTCTTTAACCATTCCCCCTTCCCCTCTGGTAACCACTAAACAGTTGTCTGCATTTATGAGTTTTTGTTTGTTTACTTGTCTTGTCTGTTTGTTGCTTTAAGTATTATTAAGTATTATTAAGTATTATTAAGTATTATATCCCACACATAAATGAAGTCATAAGGTTCTTGACTTTTTATGTCTGACATATTTAATCACTTAGTGTGTCAATCTCAAGATCCATCCACATTGTTATAAATGGCAGTATTTCTTTTTTTATGACTGAGAATATTCCATTGTGTGTGTGTGTATATATGTATATATATATATATATATATATATATCACATCTTCTTTATCCCATTATCCATCAAAGGAAACTTTGGATGTTTCAATGTCTTGGCCACCATAAATAATATTGCAATGAACATAGGGGTAAACAATAAGTTGCATAGAAGAAAGCATAGGTACTAAACTTATGGACTTTGAGTTTAGAGAGGATTTTATGAATTTGAGTTCAAAGGCAAGGGAAGTAAAAACAAAAATAAATAAAAGGGACTATATCAAACTACAAAGCTTCTGCACAGCAAAAGAACAATCAACAGAACAAAGTGGCAACCAAGCAAATGGGAGAAGATGTTTGCAAACAACACCTCTGGTAAGCGGCTAATATCCAAAATATGTAAAGAACTTGTATAATAACTCAAAAACAACAACAATAGAACAAACAATACACTTAAAAAAATGGTCAGAGAACCTGAACAGACACTTCTCCCAAGAAGACATACAAACCCCCAACAAATATATGGAAAAGCTCAACTTTATTAGCTATTAGGGAAATGTAAATCAAAACCACAATGAGATACTACCTCACATTTTTTATAATGGCTATCTTCAACAAAACAAGTAATAACAATTGTTAGAGAGATTTGGGGCAAAAAAAGAAAACCTCATACATTACTGGTGGGGATGTGAATTGGTACAGCTGCTGTGGGAAACAGTATGGAATTCCCTCAAACAATTAAGACTAGAATTACCATATGACCCAGCAATCTGTCTTCTGAGTATCCACCCGAAAAAATCTGAAAGCCCTTATCCATAAAGATAAATAACTAATGTTTTTTGAGCGCTTTGTTTGTGGTAGAAAATACTCTAAGACTTTAAGGACAATAGCAAAATTAAGTTCATTCCCTCTGATGTTTGGTGCTAGGAAGTGACAAAAAAAATCCCAACTCCATGGAATTGGTTGGAGGATAAAAAGAGAGACTTAAAAATATGAAAAAAAAGTTTTCTGTGTGTATAAATTTCTATTTTTAAAATTCTTGATTATTAAGAAAATTCACAGGAATATCCACATTCATGGAATCATGTTTTCTCCTTGTACTTTTCCCTATATGTTTATTTCAGATTGGTGGCAAAAGTTACAATCTTATAATACTTCATTTGTTCACTCCAGCTTACAGGTCTAATTTATGGCAGAGCAGAGAGGTAGTATGGAGTCAAAGATACAACTTTGGGGTGAGAGGAACACATGGGTCAGGACTTTAAGGTAATTTTAGCTTCTGGACTTGTGTCTCAAAAATTTAGCTTTTCTCTTGAAGTTAAAAGAAAGGGATTTCCAAAGATGCTTTCAGAATGAAGTGAAAATGTCAACAGTCACTATACCTCGTTGTGCCGAGGCCAGGTCTCCAAGGTTAGTTAGGAAGACTATTGATGTACTTGTTAGGAATCGATGTAGTTGTTAGGACTGTTTAGGAATTCTGTCCACTCTATCCACCCTATCTGGTGAACTGAATTCAGTAGAGGTATATTTAATTTTTTTTTTTTTTTTTTTTAGCAAACTGGAAGCTTAGTAATTGACCAAAACCATAAAATCACTGCCTGCCATAAAGAAGGCATTATTTAAAGACTGTTTTATTAATCCTTTTATTAATATAGGGAACATAAAATTGACTGATAAGCACAATGGGATGCTAAACCATTATTTAAACATAGAGTATTAGGGATGGAAGCACTTAGATAAGCTCCGACACCTGAACAAGATTATTCATTAGCTTATAAAGACACAGTCTTTTACTCTGACATATGAATAGAAAGGCAAAGAAAAACCATATGATATTAATAAATTTTAAGAGTAGACATTTTTAAGTATTTTTGCATAATTTATGAGGGTATAATACAGATAAAAAAACATAATTCCTTGAAAATGAAATACAGGAGAAAGACATTTTAAGTGCTAATTCTCATGTTCCTCTTTTCCTCCAAAGAAAAGTATAATTCTATACTTCAGCATTTAGGCAGAAAATTAATTTATAGTAGCAAAGCTTACCAGCTATCAGAAGAAGCATAGTTTAAATTTTAAATCCTTAATTATGTTGCTCAAAACCTTTACCAGAACATATTTACTACAACAATAGTAATTTATTAACTATAAATAGTGCTTTAATATATCTTTTCACATCATACAAAATCCTATGGCCCAAGAACGTGAACTTGTCTATAAAATAAGCAAATACCTACCTGTCAGATATTACTTTTGCTGCCTGCAAATTACTTTTTGAAAGGTTGTTCTTTGAGGCATTTCCGAATTTGTTTGCAAGCAACCTAGAAGGACTTGGTCTCAGTTTAAGATATCCTTGTTTGACCCAAAGGAAATCATATTTATTATTAACCACGTATTTGGCAGCACTTCCGAATCCTACTTGTACCATCAGATGACACTTTTAAAATCTGTGCAGGGCTCTATTTAAGACATACGAGTATGTATGAAGCATGAAATGCTTTCCATCATTCTTATTTCTGACACTCAGTTTGCATCCTTCATACCTCAGCCCAGAAGATTTTTCCAGTTCTTCAGAAAAGCTTTGAATTGATCTGAAAGTTAGGTATCGAGGAACTTGTCCACTCTCACCTACCGGAATCTGTAAGTATCAGAATAATTCTGCATTTTTAGCAAAATGACTTTACTTTTTGTTCTTTCTAGATTGCTATCTTCCTTTTCTTCAATTTTATTTGTGCCCTTTTGACACCAAAATGGGAGAAGTTCCTAATTGTAGTTCATAAGAATGAGTTTAGCCTTTTCTAAAGGTAAAATGCTACACATACTCGTATTATGAAAATAAAATTATTTAGATGTGGCTTTGAATTAGTTTGGGATTTTTAACAGGCCTGTTAAACATGCATCTTAAAACATGCTTTAGGAATTTTCCTTGAGTCAGTTTTCTCATTACATATTTTCCCCAAATCATCTGTAGAATTATTCTTAATATATTTAGGGTATCTATGTTAAGTTTTCCATTTTAATTCATTCCTCTTGTCATGAAACCCTATGAAATATCAGTTTAAGCAACCTATAGTTTTTTCACCAATCTTTTTAAAAAAAATCTTAGTATACTGACTTTTGCTTATGAAATTATTCTTTTTATATTACATTACGTTGTTTTGTCATACAATTTTTCTTAAAATGGAAAATATTTTTCAACATCTTTATCTTTTTTCTGCTCTGCATTCATGTCTTTATTGAATGAACAAATATTTACTAAACAAATACCATGCTTGATGTGGGTGATTACCGATAAAATGCATGTGAATCTTGTAAAACTGAGAAGTTTAGGGTGATTATTACAACACTGAAAAAGGATATTGGTAGAGATATGATTTTAATATAAGGAGAAATGTACTATGTTCTAGTTACATTTGAAGGTTCTGACAACATAAAGAAAGGAGCAAATAGAGCTAAATTAGTAACAGAAAAGCAATACCTGAGAAGAGCTGTTGAAGCTGAGATAAGAGAATAAATTTCTCAGGCAATGCAAGTGGGTAAGGATGTCTCAGAGAGGAGCTACGTAGCATGTG
Source organism: Rhinolophus hipposideros (assembly GCF_964194185.1). Classification (NCBI taxonomy): domain Eukaryota; kingdom Metazoa; phylum Chordata; class Mammalia; order Chiroptera; family Rhinolophidae; genus Rhinolophus; species Rhinolophus hipposideros. The sequence goes on along the minus strand of NC_138052.1, from coordinate 65,223,822 downwards.
CAAAGGCTTGCTGGGTTAAAAAAACACTATTGGTTTTTTTACCAATAAAATAATAAAAAAATAGTGTAAAAGGAACATTCATTCTGACTGTTCAACAGTGTGAATCTGACTTCTGACAACGTCTTTATGATTTGCCTGCTTAAAGCTTCTTGAGTTGAATCAGCTAGACTTTAGTCCTGAACTTCAGCAGTGTACTGTATCTACTGTAAATCTAATTACATTTATCATGTCCGTATATCTCAGTTCATCTTAGAACCAGGCCAAGACCTGTAAACCAAAGCACCTTCCAAAACTTTCCAGCTAAGAGCATATATAAGAATTAATCCTAGAATGGATTTTTAAAATTCATCAAGCTATGAAATTTCATATAACACTTTATTTAGAAACATCCAGTTTGACTTGTTGATTAATGTGGTTACTGTTCAACAAGTATTTCCCCTTCTAGCCACAGAATAGGATTACATTTTCTAGCTTCCCACTGGGTTGGTGTGGCCACATGACTAATTCTGGTTAATGAGTTGTGAGCCAAAGTTAAATATGTTACCTCTATGCCAGTGCTTTTCATTGCTAGTATTAGATTATCCAGACGCTCCCTAACACTCCTCCATCATGGTGACTAGCAAAGAGTAGTTTTTTCTGTTGCTGGTCCCCAAGGGAGGCAAACATAGACAGGTATCTGTCCAAAATATGTTGCCTATTTTTTTTTTAATTGGTTGGCAGGAGTTTTTGTTGTTGTTGTTTTTGTTTTTTAAAATATATTTCTTCAGTTCATGGCTTGTCTTTTGTTTTCATTTAAAATGTCATTTACCGATTTTGTTTTGTTTAATGATTTCTGTTTCCTATCTAAAAATAAACTTTATAAGATGAAGATTTTTCTCTTATTTTTTCAGTTTTTAATGTTTATGTCTATTATCCACGCTGTTATTTTTGTACCTAAAAATAACTTTTATTTTGATTTGTCCATATGAATATCCAATTGTTTCAGCAAATTGTTTTTTCAAAGAATATCCTATTTCTATTGAATTATCTTTCACTTTAGTAAAGGATTCCATTGACCATATATGCATAGGCATATTTCTGGACTCTAATATTTTCTATTGATTTATATTACTATTCTTATACATTTCAAGTTGTGTTTGCATTTTGTATTCTTCGTGAAGCTTTCTTATAGATTCCATAGTTTTTTTTCAGTTCTGGATCATATCCTCTGAAAAGACAAATAATTGTATTTCTTCTTTTCCACAATATACGCTTTTGTTTCTCTCTTTTTTTTTTTTTAGTACACTGACTAGCACCTCCAATGAAATGTTGACTAGAAGTGGGGAGAGCTGGCATTCTTATTTCTTCCCGATATTTTGTTTTGCTGGTAGTGGTGGTAAGGAGTTCAGTCTTGCTCCTTTAAACGTGGTGCTAACCATGTGGGGTTGATTGGTTGGTTGGTTGGTTTGTGGATGTGATTAATCAGACTAGGAAGTTGTCTTTTATTATTAGTTTGCTGAGATTCTTTATCTTGAATATATATTTTTTTATTTTTTATTTTGGCCAAATATTTTTTTCTGCATTGGATAACATGATGTTTTTCCATATTTTTTTCTGTTGAAATGGTTAATTACATTGATTAATTTTCTAATGTTGAACCAATTTTTCATTCCTAAGATAAAACCTTCATAAACATAATAGCACACTTATTGTCTTATCAAGACAGAAGCCAGTAAAAAGACATTTTCTAAATTAAAAAAACACAATAGCTCAATATAGAATTATATGCCAAGTGAAAATACCCTTTAACATATGCTTATCATTTCTAGCATTCTTCATTCTTTGTGTTAATCCAAGTTTGCAACTGCAATCATTTTCTTTCAGCCATATGAATTTATCAACATTTTTCTATAGTTTAGAACTGCTGGTGAAAATTTTTCTCTCTTTTGTTTACCTGAAAAAGTGTTCATTTTACTTTCAATTTTAGAAAATAGTTTTAGTTAGCAAAAAATTCTTTATTGAGAGTTTCTTTTTTTAATTTAAAGATGTTTCTTGCTTTCTGGATTGACAAGATAAGAAACATGCCGTTTTCTCTGTTTCATTATTACGAATATGTTTTACCCATTGGCTGATTTTAGCCTTTTCTATTTCCTACGGTTTATAGCAATTTGATTATAATATCCTATGTTGTATTTTTCTTTATGCATATTTTTATTGGATGCAATTGAGAATTTTGGACCTGTGGGCTTATCATTTCCATTAAATATAGAAAAAAAATCTGTCATTATTTTTTTTTTTTTTCAAATATCATCCCTTTACTGAGATGACAAATACACACAGAATAATATTATCTTACAGAGCACCAATAATCCATTCTCTCTCTCTTCTTTTTTTTCCCCCCTAGCAATTGTCTGGTTCTCTTTCTTTCTTTCTTTTTCTTTCTTTCTTTCCTTCCTTCCTTCCTCCCTCCCTCCCTCCCTCCCTCCCTCCCTCCCTCCCTCCCTCCCTCCCTCCCTCCCTCCTTTCTTTCTTTCTTTCTTTCTTTCTTTCTTTCTTTCTTTGTTTTCAGTTTGAGTAATTTCTGTTGTTATGTCTTTCACTTTAGTTATCTGTGCTACATCTTATCTGGTCTTTAAGTTTATTGACTTTTTCTTCTATTCTTGTATAGCATTCAATGAAAAATTTTTCCCAACACTTGTTGATTTTTATTCTTGCTATTGTATGGAATTCTCTTTTACATTTCTGATTTCTTTTGTTATTTTTACTATATTTTCCTTTAAATCTAAACATAAACATAATTGCTGCTTTAAAGTCCATGTCTAATAATTTAGTCATGTTTATCACTTCTATCTATGCAAGTCACAATTTTATCCTGGTTATGAGTCTCATATTCCGGCTTCTTCCCATGTTGAGTAATTTTGATTATTTGCTGGACATTGTAAGTCTAATGTTGTCTGGTTATTTTTGTTGTCTTTCTTCAAAGTGTGTTATTTTTTTACTCTAGAAGTCATTTAAATTTCTTGTAGTTCTTGTAAGTCTTGTTTTTTAATTTTCTTAGAACAGGTTTGGAGTAGCCTTTACGCTGGTTGTTTTAGATTTACTACTATGGTTTACCACTTTCTGGAGTCTCTACCAAATGCCCCAGTTGTCCAACAAAGACTCTTCACACTAACTGGTTAAATTCAGGTGTCTCCTAGCCCTTTTTAACAATGATTGCTTCATTGTTTCTTGTTTGGCTTTATGGAGTGTCATTCTATGCATGCATTGCTTAATATTCATCAACTGGCTCAAGGTTACCTACATGAACATCATTTGAGCTCTTTCTCCATGTAGCTCCCACTTCTCTGAATATAGTTTCAGTAAAGTTAAGGTTCCTCATCTTCCCTGAATTTCAATATACTTTCTCCGCAATTAGTAAGACTGTTATGTTCTTCTAGTATGCCTCCTATTTAGAGTGCCAGGGACAACACTCCGTTAATATTTTCATGTTTCTGCATGGTCAAGGCTTTCTTAGCAAACAGATACCTGTATTATAGGAGGATTGGATGATAAACATGCCTTGGGAGTTAGAAATCATGTATTGCACTCAAGGATTTAAATAGTGTTCTCTTCATTGAAGTCATTTCCTTACATTCTAAAAGTAATAAAACTCAGTGACATCTGTTTATATTCTATGGTAATGAAGGAAAGCTAGAGATCTTTCCTTCCCTCCCCAGAAAAGAATTGTTTACATTTAGAGTAAACGTGTTTCTTGCTTTCTCTGAGAGTTAGGAAGGCAGATGTGCCAATAGAATGTGCTATATAAGATCAAAGTTTCATAATTTCAGAGTTTCTCTCCCCTGGTACAAATACATACAAGCAATAGCTGGTTTTCAAATGTCATCTCATAAGGAACTGGAGTATGAGGAACTAACACAAAATGCTCTGTAAATAAATACAATGTCTGTTCCCTCATCCAGAGATTGTGTGTGTGCGTGTGTGTGTTTGTTTCAAACTAACTTGTTAGCTAACTTGCAACTAGGGTAAGATCTCAGACCCTTTATAGTTTCTGACTTAACATACTCCATGACCAGAAAGTGACTTTCAGAGATAAACCATGATTATTAGAAGACTAACTTTGCTTGCTTACATTATCTCAGATAAGATAGTCTTTAGCTATTGCCCAATATTTAAAAATACTTGTTGCAAATGTGGTCCAGAGAAGCAGAAATAATGTTGATTTGAGGTCATGTTTTTGGTTGTCTTAGCAGGGTAGATAGCATTGATTCTTGCTTGGTCATAGACACTTTAACTGCCAATAAAATAACTCAAACTAAAAACTATCGCTAATAGGTCAATATAACAATATTGCTTCTCCAGAAATCAAATCTTCAGTAGAGGATTTAAAAAAAACCCCACACATTTATTGGAGTTATCATCCAAGAGAGCTAATGCTATTATCCTGAGGAAAAAAAAAAGAGACTAAAGGAAGGATGATTAAAATGGAATGGCTAAGACAGAATATATCTTTTTTTTTTATTATAGGCAATTAAATTAGGAAGTCTTCAAAAATAATATGGTAATTCATAAAATGGGCTGTTTTTTAGCATAATGCTATATCTTCCTGTAAAAGTTATAGTAAGAAATATTAAGAATAGACAGAGTATAGTATTTGCATGCTGTCTTGAGTTAGCTCTTTAATTTTAAGAGTTCATAGAGAGGAAAATTGAAACAGCCTGCTTCATAGTAATGTGTAATTATTTCCAAAATCATTAAGACATTTTTGTACTCATTGAAAAACATGACATAAATTTTGAGTCTGTTAAACTTCAATGAAATTCTTGCGTTGGCATAGATTATTTGAGGGAAAGTATGTTCAAACATAAACTGTACTTATCCATTACATGTCAACACAGTTATTACCAACATGACATTTTTCACCAATGTAATTTCATGCCAACTACTCTACTAGGGTTTTGTGGATAACTTGGAGTTTAAGTTATTTGAAATAGATATTTCATAGTTTATTTTTATCTATTTGTTTTTATTTTATCCCAATTTTCATGAAAATACTCAACCTAGAGCAAAAGTAGACACCTGTGATTCAGGGAAATATTAGTAGAAATTTGCTCAGGCCACTCTCTCCATTGCAAGTTTTTAAACTACTCTGCAATAAAAAAACACATGTTCTTGTCCCAAAAACAAACACAATGGGACAAAGAAGAGATAAAAGCCCCAACAAACAAACAAAAAAAAAACATGTGTTCCAAAGATTTATGCAAAACATGAAAAAATGTAATTTCAATTAAATGATGGGAAGTTTAAATTTAAATCGTTAGTGAGACTTTTAAAATTTTGCCTGATAAATAGTCTGAACTGTGTTCATGATACTATCCATTAGAATAACATTCCAGGTGCTTCTATAGCTATGTACCAGTGGAGTTTTACCATTCCGATATTACGTGGATTTTCTAAGCCTGCTCCCAGTTCCTGAAAAAGCATCACTGCTTAAATTATATTTTAAAAATAAATATATGGATTAGCATTTCTAAACCATAATAGTATTGTAAATATTAGGATCAAAATTGTAGGTTTTGTAACAATGAATGCATTAATACAAACATGCACAATACGAAAATATCTAAATCTTTATAAATTCAGATGGGAGGGAATTAGGACAAATTTTTTGGGAAGTATTTATAGTGATTATTTCTGTCTCAAATTTACCTTAAGAGAATCTAACATAAGAAAAAAAAAGGTATACATATATATTTTTTTCTACTGAGTATTATCTAGTAATTGTCATATCAGATACTCTGATTGAAACAGACGATTGAGTGATAATGTGGTTACATGAGAAGTATAGGATATGCGTATTTGGTATCAAAGTGAATTCACAGACTCAGAAGTACTCTTATGGACCTCAGAAATCCAGACAGCTTGTCCTCCTGTTAGTGTAATTAACACATGGCTGAATATATAATACAATGAATTCTAACCACTCATGTCCTAGCTTTATTACCAATTTAGTAACTCTCTGAGTTTTGAAAAGCTAATTTGACTACCTGAAACTATTTGAACTCCTAGAAAAATAACCTTTGTAGTTAGGTAAAAGTTTCTTTGAGAAATGCCAATTCAAGGTCATACTAAGTAAGCACAGGCATCACACACCTAGTTTTTATCATTACTCTATATTTTTATTACCTATGGGTTTATATAACTTATTTTTGTTTTTAAAAAATACTTCATTTAAGGATGAAAACTTTACAATACAATCACTTTACAAAACAGTTTGGTAGTTTCTTAATTAAACATATGCTACTCTATAATCCAGCTATTTCATTCCTACAAAAAAAGAAATATATGGCCATATAAAAACATAAACGTTCATACCAATTAATTAGCCTAAAACTGGAAACAACATAAGTATCTATTAACAGATGAATGGAAAATCAAATTTGGTATATCCGTACCATAGAATACTACTCAACAATAAAGAAGACACTATTGTTACAACAAAATGGGTGAACCTCAGAATAATTATGATGCATGAAAAAGCCAGACCAAAAAGGCAATATACTGTGTTATTCCATATCTATTAAATTCTAGATAATGTCATCTAATCTATAGTGACAGAAAGAAGATCAGTGGTTGTCTACTTAGGGATGAACGATGTGCATGAAGGGCAGGAGGGATTACAAAATGGTATATCTCTGGTATGATGAATATGTTCACTATTTTGATTGCAGTGATGGTTTCATTCACTCATACACACACAAACACACACACACAAGCACACAAACATACACATGTGAAAACATACCCAATTGCACATTTTAAATATATGCAATTTATTGTATTTCAATTATACCTCAATAAAGCTGTTCTAAATATTACCCATAAAATAATGGGTAATGTTTATTTAGAGAACAGTGAATGGATGTATATATATAAAGTTTTGGAGGAGACATTTGCTCCAAACCTTTAAAAATGCTTTTTGTTTGTTAGCATTTTTTTCCTTCACATGAAGAAAAATGAGGCTTATTAATGTGCTTTTTTCTTAATTAGGTGTTGATGCTGTGAAGCTAGTAGAGTTTTATGTATTGAGTATAGGAATAAATGCCAAGGAGGACAAGATACCTCAAAGCAAACTAAATACTACAATAATAAACAAAGGATAACTTGCTTTAATATTTTAATAAGCTATTTTTATATTGTCTTTATCAGCATGTATACAAAAAACAGCTATAAAAAATACTGCAAGTTGCAAAAATGACTAGTAGATCTAATTATAACTCAAAGAACCATATGAACGGTTTAAAAGTGGTAAATATAACAACAGAATGGCTATTATAAGCATACATTTACTATGCTAATTTTAGGATTACAAAAGAATTCCCTTTGGTGAACTATATCCAGATTCCTTTAAGCACATACTTAGAATAGAAAGTAAATCACCAGGTTTCCTTAGTATTAATATCTTACACTTGTGTGATATATTTGTACCAACTAATAAATCAATTTTGACAAATTATTATTAACCAAAGTACATACTGTAATTGTGTAATTGGATTGATTTTTTTTTTTTTTTTAGTTTTTACCTAATGTACCTTTTTTTTTTTTTTCTTCTAGTGCAGGATCTAATCTAGTATTTCACATTTTATTTAGTTATCGTATCCCCTTAGGCTCCTCTAGATTGTAACCGTTTCTCAAGCATTTCTTGTTTTTGATAACCTGAAAGTCTGAGGACTCCATGTCAGGTTTATTGTAGAATGTCTCTCAATATTAGGTTGTCTGAATTTGTTCTCGTGATTAGACAGTGGTTACGGGTTTTCAGAGGAAGACAGAAGAGGTAAAGTGCCATTCTCATTACATCATATGAAGGATCAATAGAAAACAAAAATACCATTTCTTTTTTTAAATTCCATCCACTTCCACATCAGTTAACTTGTTATTTATTTATTTATTTTTGCACACAATACTTATTCACTCTCTCTATAGTAGGTGGAGGCAGGGTGGGTAAATATTTTTCAAGACAAGTAGCACAGCTATATTTTGAAACTTGTCATAAAACTACTTGATTTAATTCTATAACATGAATTAATTTAAAGCTATAAACAATTCCTTAGCAAGCATAAATCAACCTATTATTTTCATTGTTAGTTTCATTTTTTGTTTGTTTAGTTTTGTTTTTATCTTGTTTATTCTGTGGAAAGTCTCTAAAAACATTCTTCTCCATGTTGACTTATTAAAAATTAGTTTACTGAGAAAAACCTCTTCATGACCAAGTGGAAGTTATTCTAGGAATGCAAAATTGGTTCAATTTTAGGGAGTTCATGAATATTTTTGCACCATATTAATGGATCTAAATAATATAATACTTTTATTACCTCCATGATACAGAAATGTATCCTGACAAAAGCCAACAGCCATTTCTAATAAAAAAACGCTCAAGACAATAAAAACTGTCAGAAACATCAACAGAAGCATCTGCTCAGGTGTTGGTTATCTGGCATTCTGCTGAGGCTGAAATCTGGTAGATTGGCATTGGCTAACCTTTATGATTATTCAGGTACCACTGGGTCTCTGGTATGGGGTTTGAGAATGTAAAGTAATGCTTTGGAGAAATCATTTTGCTTGGAGTAAGCACATTGTAGGCTGAAGAATGACACTAAAAAGTAAATTTAGTTGGTGGGAGACTTAGCTTCTTATAATTGTTTATCTTCTTTTAACTCTGAGCTATTTAAAAGTGGAATTATGAAAATTGGTTTCAATTTTCATTTTCCTGATAACTATTTATCATTATAGTCATTATGACTATTTGTATCTACACCTTGATCATTCATACACTTTTCCACTTTGTGATTGTATCTATTCAAACCTTTCCCTCATTTATTGTGTTTTTGTTTACTGTTGAGCCCATTACAACTTTTGAGATCCTGAAGGAACTACATGATTCTTATTATTGAGCCTAAATCATATTAGTTACAGCATACCCACTTCTACCTAGGCTTTCTTTATAAAACTAGGTTTTCTGTATAAAACTTAACATTATAAAAAATTAGGGACAATTTCATTTCTTTGGATTTTATATTGATTTAAAATAAGAATCTAGAAATGTGTAATTTAATATATTATAATAAAATAATTTTATTTTCAACATAATCTCTTTCATTTTCAAATTTACATTTTTCATAATTTATACGGAGATTTGTTTTCTAGTTATATTTTCCCTTAGGGATTTTATAAAGAAAGAGTCAGATTTTGGTGATCTCCATTATCATTGACATTTTATTATTAGAATTTTTATGTTCGGTTAGTGTCATTCTATAATCTTTGATGAACTATACTTTACAGTATGATTGGGTATGATTTGAACAAAGGAACAAGATGTGAGCAATAGTTCATCTTTGTGTTCCAAGTGCTTTGAAGTCCACTTAATTACTCTTCAGAACAACTTCTTAGCTTCTGAATGAGAAACTCCTATGCACGGCCATACTCATAGGGGGGCTCATTGTTATTCGTCACCAGCCTGAGGAAAGTGGGCAAGAACATCCCTAAGCCACTGCTGATTTATTTCACAGAGAGAAAGAGCCAGACTATGGTTGATAATTAAGAGCAATGTGTCATGAAAGGACAGAATATTAGGTGAAATTGGAGTAGGGTATGTGGAGTAGAGAGTAGATATAAGATTATTCTGGGGAAAAGAAGCACAGGTGCAAAAATTCTGTGGTAAGAGTTGCATAAGATGTAGTACATAGAAAATTGAAAGAAGGCTGGTCTGGCTTGGTCACAGAAAGCAATGTTAGAGTGATTACAGAGTACTGGAAACGCTGGTCCCTGAGCAACTCTGCATACTCATCCATTGCAATCCCCTGGCTTGTCTCTGTGGTTCATATGTATGTATATGAGATATACACATATGTGTGTATGTGTGTGCACGTATACATAGCATCATTACTGTTGTTTGTTTGTTTTCTTGTTACATTTGATTAAAGTCTGCCTTCCCCAGGTAACTGTAAGCTCCATGTGAGCAGGGACAAGTAAGGTACATTAGATTTCCTCACTGTTTTATTACTGTTACCTATCAGACCAGCTAAAGCTTCTGGACTATCATTGAATCTTGAGTAAGTGAATAAATTGCTTCATCTGTTTTATATTCTTTATTACTCTAAAGGTAATTTTGAGTGTATGTGCCTGCATACACAGGAGGGTTTTGATGATTTAGACAACCTGCAAATGCTTAAAAAATTAATGAGGGAATAAAATAGATGCCAGATGTTTCTTCCATTTGGCAACTGTCTAGACCCTGAAAAACAAAATCTTTTAATATAGGTCTTTGTATTTCCTTACTTCCTAGTTTTAGTTTTAATTTTTCTTTAAAAATTGTTCCAAACAGATCATGATGAACCTAAAGACATCTAGTCCCAAGGGGAAGGAAACAATCTTAAATTGGATTAAAAGCTAATAAAATATTTTGACTATTGCATTTTAATATAACATTTGCAATTTATATCTGAGCATCCTAATAATTTTAAAATCACTCTCGTCATCTCAATCAGTGAAAGGCTATGGAAAAGTTCTCATTTTATGATCCAGAAAGTCTCATGAAAAATAAAAGAAATTAGGTTATAAAAGGAAGGCACTGGTATAACTTGCCTAATAGTCTGTAATCTGCTAAAAGTACAGCTGCAGTGGGCTGTTTAACAGGTGCTATGATTATGGAGCATAACAAACACGTTAGGCTTTGTACTACATTTAATACCTTATAAACAATTTGGGCTAATTTGGACAAGGCTAATAGACTAGTTTAAATGACACTCTTGTAAGAGGTCTGCGATTATGTTGTGCACATTTGACTGAAATTCTAAGTTTAGCAATGTACTCAACTTTAAAATGAGTAGAATATTATTTTTAATATTCCAGCACTGAATTCTAATGTTACTCCCTTCGCATAGAACACTGTACTTTTGAATGAGGATAATCATTCTCACGGCATTCTAGTAGTTTCCACCAACACGAAACCATGACTTAGAATGTTCCCAGAGTTCTACCATAATAGCTCATGCACACTTTGTAAATGGGCATGAATCCATACCCTGAAACTATCAGAGCAAATAATTGGGGATTTTTTTTTCTGCCAAGCAATTAACTACACGTGTTACTGAAGCACCTTTGAGTAAAGTGTCAGAATTTCAAGCACAGATGTAAAGCCGATTACTTAATAATTGAAGACATTTTTTTTCCTTAAATGACTGACTGAATACAAGAATATGTGGGCCAAAGGCAAGGATTTTGAGGACAAAAGAAACATAATAACAAAATCAAGTTACAGTTTGGTAAATTCACTAAACTTCAAGAATAAAGAATGGATACAAGGGTCAGTCAGGGAAATCAAGAAAACTAGTAAGTCACATGGCAGGGGCAGTGATATAGGAGGCATCTAAATGACAATGTCAAGGGATACATGAGCATGACAAGTCTGTGACTCAGAAGATAAGAGTTATCTAAAGATATAAAGTCAGGAATCATTAACAGAGATATTTTGAGCTACTTGGTTATGTAAATTCAATTGAAAGTAAGCATAGCAAGAGGTGGGAAATGGCCCCAAGATCAACTACTGAGCAACAATTACACATAGATTTAAAGCAGCAGAGGGGAGGCTGAAAGAGGAGAGGTTAGTTGGGTGCAACATAAAACAAGAGATTATGGTGCCCTGGAAACCAATAGAGTAAGTGTTCTGAGGAAGGGGAATGGGGGTCTCGAGGTTCTGTTGAAGAAATCACAATGTCCTTCAGACATGAGCTTGTTGGTTGAGTTGTAATGGTAGAAGCTTAATTAGGGAGGGTTAAATTGCAAATTGAGACATATATTTCTGGAAACATGTGAGATGCACTGAAACATAAATTTGCTTCTGTTAATAATCACCTAAAATTCTATGTAAAATTATCAAACATCCACTAAAATCCAATGCTAAACGTTGACGAATATAAGGGAAAAAAACTTATGAGAACAGAGATGAAAAGAAACCTGAAATTATGATTGGTAAAACATCACTCATTTTTAAATTACATTTTATCTCTTGATACAAGTAAAGTGATGCTGTTGAGGATACAACTTAAAAAGTTAGAAAAATAATTGCAGATCAAGCCAAGAGAAAGATAGTGAAAGAAATATTAAAGTTAAGCACAGACTATTAAAAAAAAAAGAAAAACACACACAAAACACCTAAAAGAAAGGTATTGTAGACAGAATCAACAATAAAAAAACCTCTGTCAAAGTGAAGAAAAGTATAGATAAAGAGTTATGATATACAAAAATTGGTAATGACTACAGTTTAAACATTTAAAATTTAAAATAAAAAAATTATGCCATCAAACTGAAAAGTTGAATAATTTTCTAGAAAAATGCAGCTTACCAAATTGATCTGAAAGAAGTAGAATACTTACCTAGCACTGAAATATCTTGTAAAAATTTGTAACAGTAGGAAATAATAAACACATGCAAAGCCCTTTAGTTTTAGCTGTTAGTTCGTCTCAATTTTCTAGAACAGTTTATATTTACCTCTTATATAAACTATCCTTAAGAAAAGAAATATTTGGAAAGGAATTCTCCCAACCCATTTAAAACCCAGCCAAAATTACAGGCTAATCTTAATGAGTATGATGCAATCATAAATTTAAAAATCGTCTAATATATTTAAAGTATATTATGATCAAGTAAGGTACAGTTTATGAATGGAACGGTTAACATTAGAAAATAATGGCAATCATGTTAACAGACTAAATGATGAAACCCTATGATCACCTCCGTGGATATAGCAATTAATTGGAAATATTTTATAGACACCAGAGGAAAAAAAAATAAGTAAATAACTTTGTAGCATAAATGGTGTCTACCAGAACTCAAGGAACATGATATTTAAAGGTGAAAAAAAAGTATCCACCTTAATATAATGAGATAGATGGACATTGCCTGGTATCACCACTACACACATACATACACACAGACACATGCACACACAAATTTATACATAAAAGACAAAAAGGTTGGGATGAAAGAAACAAAGACATCATTATGTGTACTCAATAAGATACATTTAAATAAATAAGAAAATTTAGTGTATTTCTGAAAATAAAATCGCCACACAACAATGTAATACTTTCTTATACCCTAGAAGCAAATTTAGAGAAAGCATTGTAAAGAAGTAAATATCATTTACAATAACAACAGAAATATAAAGAAACTAATAATTCTAAGAGAAGATGAAAAAGGCCTTTATGGATAAAATTCAAAAAATGCAATATAAGGGATGGAGGAAAACGAAAATATGAGGAGAGAAACAGTAATTTACAAACAAAAGATTCAATATCACAAAGAAACTCAGTTCTTTCTTATAGTGATATTTGAATATAATGAAAAGATCAAGAGAGATTTTGTAGACATTGACAAGTTGATTCTAGGATTCTAGGATTTATAAGGAAAAACAAAGGGCAAGAAAATGTTTGAAGAAAAACAAGATGGGATAATTCATCCTAACAAATAGCAAACTGATTAAAAAGTAATGATGACTTATATTTCCAAACATGATAGAATAATGGGGACCATACTTACCACCATGCTGGAACAGAAAGAAAATTAAAAAGAGAAAAAGGCAATGATTTTTAAACATTGGACACATGGAGCACTCAGCTCCAGCCAACTTTTCTTCTGCACTGCCATCTCCTTCCCCGTCCCTAGGCCATATAACAGTGAAAGGGAACCTGTTTTTGATGAAATTTGGATGTCTTGTTCTAAGAAGTGCCTTCATGGGTTTCATTTTATCACACTGAGACTTCTTGTACAATACAAAACAGGTGCCATTAGAGCCTTGGTTAGCATATAAGACTCAAGTCTTAGAATTGGGTGGGGGACTATGAGTTATTGTGGCCCCAAAGCAGGTCTTCATTCACCAGATCTGTGTGTGTGTGTGTGTGTGTGTGTGTGTGTGTATTTGTGTTAAATAGATCAAAATAGGCTGTTCACACTTTGGGATTTTAAAACCCACAATTTCAATTAGTTACTGCAAAAACTTTCACAACATTCTTACACCAATTTTGCCTTTAATGACAACTGTTATTTTATAGTTGATGGGTTATGTGGATTTTGTTACTCCAGGATGCCAACAGCACTAAAAACAAAACAAAACAAAACAAAAAAAAAACCCCAGGAATCCCATCCATCTCAAAGGCAGCATCTTCTATCCTTCATCCGGAAACTACAAAGAAAACAATTGGTACAGCACCTTGGTGAATATGTCTTCAAATGTGTTTTCCAAAATGCCTTGGATAAAGAAAATATGCTTCATATCTTCTCCTGGTATGCATTTGGATGGTAGCTGAGCAGGTCATGAGTAATCTGTTTAAAATTATTTATGCAATTTCTGTAGCTATTTTGATTGATTTCTCTATAGCAAATTGAGGAATTTCTGACATCTCAAATTAATTTACATTGAATCCAGGTTATAGGCCATGAAGCAAAATTTGTTTGGAACAGTCATAGCGATTCATAGCTACTTGAGCTTGTGTTTTGATTTAAATGATCTACTTTTGGTTCATGTCAATATATTTAGCCAATATAAAATCATCTCCCCTATGGATCTTACACAAGAAGTATACATTCTTATACACATCTCTCATGTTTTTACTGTTATAAATTAACAGACTGTTTGAATTCTAGGTATTGATCTGGAGGCTATCGAGGGTGAAAGGGGAGAATCATCAAAATAAATGACTTTAATTTGCATGGTAATACTTCAGGTGTAGTTTTACAAAAAAGGTAAAAATAGCCTCAATATTTGAAGATGTGAAAAAAATTACTGCTCCTGCTGGCATGAAAGATTCAGGGGGATTTTTGTTTTCATTATTTGGAGTTATCCAAATTCTCCCATGTTTCCCACACTCTTTTAACCCAAATTTTACCTTTGGCTCTGCAAGGATGTGGATTTTAAACCTATATTTTTATTAAATCAAATCTGTAGGTATAAGATACAAGGTACATTTAATGGAATCCTAGAAGCTTCTTGATTCTCTGAAAAAGACTTGAACTGATGATTAAAAAAAAAAAAAAAACTTTATATTTTCAATCCATTAGCTTTCTCAGTTAGGAGCAATAAGCCCACTCCATAGTTCTGAATTTCTTACAACCATAAACTGTGCTATAACTCGTAGTATTCACTCTGTCTATACTCCATTTGTTTTCTCTCCACCCATCTTTCCAGGTGACATCAAAACCATTTTAAGCAAGTAGGTTGACATTGTGTTCCCTTCTCTAATTTTAATCAGATCTTCACTGCTTTTAAACCCATTGAGGTTAGAAAAATCACCAATTCTTCATTCACATGACCCTTGGAATCTAATGTCTTAATTGTTGCTTGAGTTATCAGCTACAGAAAATAGATTGTTCTTGCTAGTTTAAGAAGACAGGTATTTATTAAAATATATAAACCAGGAATAAGACTTGGATTATTCACAGCAAGACACAGCCATAAAAAAAAGCACTAGAGTCATTGTTATAATACCTGTGTTGCCATCACCTGACAGTAGTTAGCTATGAAATAAAGACCCACATTCTCGAATACCCATCATAGTTATTTCAGAACAGAAAGAGTCAAAGGACATAAACTCCCCATGCTGGTAAATTTGATCAAATTTCTCTTTTCTTCCTCCAAGTCTGATGTGAGTTCATTTATATGAAGAGACTTAGCTTCAAAGGAGTTTGTGATATATTATTTTATGTGTTTCCTTATTTTAACAATCTAGCCTCTAGAGGACATGAAATCAAGTTAGAAAGAGGATAGAATGAAGACTAAGATAATTTAAACAAATGTTAAATATGTCCACCTTCCTCACTTTAAATATGGTGGTGAATTACAAGTCTTATTGTATGACTTGAATGCAAATAACTGTCTTGAAGAAAAAAAAAAGACATAATGAAGAAGAATATGATTAATGACCTAACATTTTAGTTTACCAGATAAAGCATTTGGCCCCGCAGTTTGTATCCAGATAATTTTGATATTCAGTTTCTAACACAGTTAGAATTAAATTATACCAAATACAACATGTACAAATCTAAAATAGTATGAAATATGTATGATCAATTGCAGCCCAAGAAAACTTTTGAAAAGATTTACCAATTCCACAATGAATGATGCATATCATACACAATTAATTATACAGAGAATTTTATTTCAAAATAAATGTTTAACGGAGTTCTCTATGTCCTAAAATAAGAAGAAAACAAAAGTCTTCTATTTATTCAGCCGTCAGTATAAAGATTTGATAATGACAAATCAAAATCATGTACATTGCTTAGGGCAGTGGTTTCCTAGCAGGAAATTAATAATGAGCTGATTTAGGAAAGGTGTATAAAAGATGTAAAGAACTTTTTTGCACTGTCTGTGGAACTCCACAACTTTGCTTGTCATCCTTTATATATTGTACTAGGGTATCAAATGGTATTATTTCTCACTCAATTCCAGATGTCTAAAGACAATAGAACCTTGAGGTTCATAGACCACTTGGGAAAGGATGAGCAAAAGAGGTGTTCAAAAATTAGTTTTGCAACTTTGAGGCTCTCATCTCATCTTCTTTGAGTGTATAAAATGGGAAATTTCAAGAGAAAATAGGCAGATAAGTTCTTCAGAGAGAATTGTTATATGGCTTGTATCTGATCATTTTCACAGCAGCTGTAATACAGAATGATGCTGCCACTTCTTATTCAACCCAACGTGAGGCGTTTCGAGAGACCATTCAGAGAGTTGGGGCTATTTCCCTGGACATTTTGGGAAAAGAGGAGCACAGTGGCTCATTCCACAAACATGCCTAGAAAGGTCTGAAAGCCAGAGAAGATGCTCGCTGACCATATAATTGAGACTAGATGCCTATTTTCATTTTCAGAATTTATCTGGGCCAAGGATGTGTGGGGACAGAGTCCCAGAGAGCAGTTTCCAGGCTCTCGGCCTCGGTGGGGAGGTGCTGGCTCGGGTAATGAATCACCATCAACTGTGACTGGTTGGCCATCACCTGAACCGGTTAGCCAATTGGCTACTGATGTGACTGCGGGGCTGCATTGATTGGTTGGTTGGTTGTCAGGCAGAGAACTGAATGGCGGACTGAGGATCGTGTGGCTACTATTGCGTGTGTCTTGCCCTACCGCCAGAGAAAATACAGTGGTATGACTCCCCTATCCATGGCTCCGTGGGTGTTCCTTTTTGGCCTAGCCATATCTTGCGTTCTTATGTGGGGAGCGGGACTAGAGGCCCCGCAGGCCGCCCCGCATGACAGATGTCAGAGTATATTCCCTTTAAAAATAGGCAACAAAGAGAACTGGCCTGGAGCTGTTTTAAAGGGATTTGTGTTCCAAGACAGTTACCTGATGAAGCTCCAAAAGAGAACATCTATGTGCAGTTTATTATTATAAACCAGAAGTTGAGAACAGAGTGCTAAGCAGCCAGGTGGAGATGAGAAAGGTAAAAGAATCTACAGAGGAATGACCTAAGTGATGGTCTAAGTCTCTGAAAAGTCCACAAATTCAACACACACAAAAATTAGCTTTAAATATCTTCATTGGCTATAAGAAACCAATACAAACTCATAATACTGTTAATTAAATAACCCATTTCCTGATTTTTACTTTTCCTCCCAGTCTCTCCTCACCGCAACCCTGGAGAAATCAGAAAATGAGGCTGAAGTACTAGAAGTGAGCATGGATGTAGAAGAAAAGCAACACTGGTGAACAGAAGAAAAGTGATCACCCTTTGTCTCTATATTGCAGGCTTCTGGATAAGAAGCAGCTGAAGCTGGGAATAAGAGATGCTTTAATTTTTAGTGAAATTTGAAGATGTGACTATACATTAAGATTGTCATATTTATTTTTCAGCTATAGGGTTTTGGTGATTGAAGCAATCTGAAAATTTGTACTTAAGTGTCAATAAAAGTCTTGAAAATACCTTAGATTTTACTAGAAAGTGCAGAGGAGAATAAGATACACAGAATGGGTTTATGTGGACAATGTGAAAGAAAAAAAAACATTATTATTGCCTTCTTATGAATTCTACATGTTCAGAATAAGGACAATATTGGGAATTATTTGGAACCATAGACCAGTGTTATTTTGTTTTGTTTTGTTTTTCCTCTCACTCATAAACATGCAACCACATCTACATTTTACATTATTTTTTATAATAAACATGGCAAAATAAAACCTTAACTATATGTTGGAAATGGAGGTTTATCAGAATAGAGGAACTTGATATTAAACTATTTAACTCCACCATATTTTACATTTGGATATTATCTAAAAAGATCTTGTATTTTTTCAATGAAAATGTCAATGAACGTATTTTTGAATGTTTAATACCAGAAATCTTGTACATGTCAGACACATGAAAATATGCTTGTATTCTGTCTTTATACAGTAAGAAGAAAGAAAAAAAAAAAAAACCTCAAATTATCTTGCCAGTTTTTTAAACTATAATTATAGTGGAATTCTGTGGGTTTATTTTAACTCTTAATAACTAATGGGCTAAGCCAAGTACAATGGTTATAAACTGCTACAACAGTCTATCATTTCACCTGGAGACATGTATCACAACTGTAATAGTTGAGTTACTTGTTTAATATCTCCCTTCTTTGGGTCTGCTTAAGGTCCATTTTCAACTCTCATAAAGAATAAAAACTTGAAAAGTGGTGTTAGCAACATGACCCAATAAGACATCCTTAGGATGTATTCCACCCTCCACTTCTACCCAAAAATAATAACATGACATCCATTCACAGACAGACATGCCTTCAGGGCACTTTGGGATTCAGATAGGAGACTGAAACCCTGATGCTGTCCAAGACGAAGAGTCATTTGAGAGGGTAGGCTTGTATCCAGGCCACTGACTCAATGACTGTGGTCTGGGCTACAGAAACAAAAAACAGCTCTGTACCCCTGAGAACTCAACCACAACTGTGTTTGGCTTTGAGGCTATCACCCACTTTATAGGCCAAGGGACCTGAGAAGAGTCAAGTCCAGCTGTGCATCAGGCAATAGACTTACAGACCTCCATCCTGGGTATGGATCCTGAAGCAGGCCATACACTGGCTCCAGTCTCTCTTGGCCATGGTCTGGGGGTCCCTGGATTGAACCGTCTGTCAGTCTGTAAATTCTGAAAAGGCCCTGTAACTGGGCTTCCCTCCCAGCCACAGTCCACAGTCTGTTGATACCTGGACCAGGCAGGAGAAACTCCTGTTTGTGACCCAGGAGATCCTGAAAGGATACCCTTATACTAAGGTATCAGCCCCCTCCCATCCACAATCTGTAAGCAAACCTGCTGGCACAGGGACCAAGCAGGAGAAACTTCTGGCTGTGTCTGTGGAAATCCTAAAAGGACCCTATAGCGACAGTCTTCCTGCATTTCTGAGGGTCCATGGGAGACACTTCCAATCACAACTGTACAGATTCTGAAATGTCTCTATAACTGGCTCCACCCCCTCCCAACTACAATCTGTGGCTAGTCCTGTTGGCACAGATACCCAGCAGAAGACACTCACGACTAGGCCCACAAAGATCTTGGGGGCATTATACTCAGCTCCAACCACATCCCAGCTGCAGTCTGCCAGCTCTTGCCAGGCAAGGGACCCAAGAGGAGACATTCCTGTCTGTACCCCTAGAGGTCTTAAAAGGGCCTTATACTTGACGCTAGCCCATCCCAGCCACAGTCTATGAGTAATGCTGCTGGCTTGGGGAACCACTGGGTAATTCTCCCATATATACCTCTAGAGAACCTGAAAGGGCCCTATACTTGGTTCCAGCCACTCCTAACCTCAGTCTGTGAGCAGTCATGGAGGCATAGGGACCAGACAGGAGACACAAGTCTGTGCCTCAGAAAATCCTGAAAGGACCTTATGATTAGGTCAGCCTTTCCAGCCATGATCAGTGAACAGTCCACACATCCAGCGACATGGTAGAGACAAAACCAAACGTGCCTCCAGAGCCAGGTCTGCACCTCAATCTAGGCCGTGAAACATGAAACATCCTTGTGGCTAACTTTCAGCCCCTCTCAGCCATGGTCTAGGGCTAATTCTTCCTTTCCAGGGACCCATCGATGCAGCAGGACTCCTAGGGACCTTGTGAGGGCCCACACTCACCATACACTTGACAATAGACATGCTATGTAAGGATCCAACTGGAGATTGCAAAAAAAAAAAAAAAAAAAAAAAAAGAAAGGTGCTGAGGGCAATCCCATCCACCCAGGAACCTGAACCCTACTGCAGAACAGGGACAGACTTCTAACTAGCTCTAAGCTAGCACAACTGTAATTCCAGAGGTAATCTCATCAAGCCAGGTAACAGACAGGAAATGATCTTTACCTGCTCAAATCAGTCTGTAAAGACTAAAAGAGGCGTTTGCTCCTTTAAATGCACAGACACCAATGCAAAGCTACATGGACCATGAAGATATTACCATTTAAATGGTAATCAAAAGAGACCAAGCTATACGTATATCAGAAAAAATAGACATTCAGTCAAAATATGTCCCAGGAGACAAAAAAAGATCACTATATACTGATTATGGGTTCAATTAAATAAGAAGATATGACAATTGCAGATATATATATATATATATATATATATATATATATATATATATATATATATATGTATACATCCAACATTGGAGCACCTAAATATTTAGAGCAAATATTAATAGAACTGAAGAGAAAAATATATAGAAATACAATAATAGTAGGAGACAGGAATACCTCACTTTCAACATAGGATAGATAGATAATCAGTCAGAAAATTAATCAGGATATCGTGAATCTGAATAACACTATATATCAAATTTACGTAGCAGAAATATACAGAACATTCAAACCAACAGAAGCAGAATACACATTCTTCTCAAGTGCACACGAGACATTCTCCAGGAGAGATCGTATGTTGGGAAACAAAACAAGCCTTAACACATTTAAGAAGACTGAAAACATATCTTAAAGCAGATTTAGACTATAGTAGAAATAAATGAAATAGGGATGAGAAAAGCAATAAGAAAAAAAAAAAGAAACCAAGAGGTGGTTTTCTGAAAAGATAAAATTGTCAAACCTTAAGCTAGGCTAAAACCAGGAATAATGTAAGGGACCCCCCTCTCACCACTCCAATTCAACATAGTACTGGAAGTCTTTGCCATATAAATTGGGAGAGAAAAAGAAACATCCCAATTGGAAAGTAAGAAGGGATATTGTCTCTGATTGCAGATGATGTTTATAAAAAACTCTGAAACTCCACCGTTCATTGCAGCATTTTCCAGAATAGCCAGAACATGTAAATAACCTAAGTGTCCATCCATGGATAGATGGATAAGGGAGTAAATAAAATATGGGATATTATACAGCCAAAAAAAAGGAAATCTTGCCATTTGCAAAAACATGGTTAGGCTCTGAAGGCGCTAGGCTAAGTAAAATAAGACCAACAAAGACACACGTTGCATGGGATTACTGATATGTGGATTCTTTTTAAAAAAGAAAAAAGCAGAACTCATAGAAACAGAGAGTAGAATGGTGCTTGCCAGGGGGAGTTTGGGTGAGGGACAGGGAGATTATAGTCAACAAGGACAAACTTCCAGTTATAAGATGAATACGTTCTAGGAATCCAATATTCAGCATGTTGACTATAGTTAAGAATGCTGTATTGTATAACTGAAAGTTGCTAATAGAGTAAATCTTAAATATTGTAATCACACACAAACCATGTAAGGAGATGCATGTGTTACCTAGCCTTATTGTAGGGACTGTTTCACAATACATATGTCTACCAAATCATGTTATATCCCTTAAACTCACACCATATTATTTGTCAATTCTCTCTCTCAATCAAGTAGAGAAAACAAAACAAAAAAAGAATAAAAACAGTAAACTGCCTTGCTGATTGAAGGCATCGTAGCATGAATTATCTCATTGGATCATTACTGTGAACATGATGGAGTTTTTCTTAACTATATTTAAAAAAAAAACAAAAATCAAAGCAGTTAGAAGGTTAGTTTAGTGTGCATATAGTAATCAATAAAATGCATGCCAATAATTTTTTTCTAAATGTTACTCAAATTCATCATGAAATCTCACCGCTACCATTCTAGTTCATTAATTCATTCCTGTTCATCAAAATTACTTTTTGGGTAAAATACTGGATGCCCTTATGACCTACTTTAAAAAAAATATTGGGGAACAGTGTGTTTCTCCAGGGCCTATCAGCTCCAAGTTGTTGTTCTTCAACCTAGTTGCGGAGGGTGCAGCTCACTGGTCCATTTGGGAATAGAACTGGCAACCCTGTTGTTCAGAGCTGGTGCTCTAACTGATCATCTGGCCACCCTGACCTATTTTTTAACCTACATGTATAGGGGATTTCTTTTTTAAAGTTCAGTTTTGTTTAAGTGTTACCCTTGATAGATATGAGAAGGAGAGGGAGTTTAATATATGTTAATATATTTTGGTACTTTGCGAAGCAAAATAAACTTGTACTGTTCAGCAATCATTTAACATACAAATGAACCAGTTTCTTTAATTGTTGCATTTTGGTAGATATTTCCTTCTGTGTCCCATAGCATTCAACTGCCTCACAGTTAACCTTATACAAATTATTTATTAAGGTACATATAAAAATGTTTTAAATGTAGAAATTGTCCTTTGTGTTTTTCTGGTATAAGGATTAATGTCACAAGTATAAACAAGAGGAACAATGTTTTTCTCAAAGTAAATGTGCTCACAATCTACTCTTGTTACAGTATAAATCCTTTCTGTTCTGCTTGTGTTAGTTCAGATTTAATTAAGTTCTCTAAAATTCCTGCAAATGAACAGAAAGATTGAAAACAAGTTGTTATGTTATTAGGTTGGTGCAAAAGTAATTGTGGTTTAAAAGGTTAAAAATAATTGCAAAAACCACAATTACTTTTGCACCAACCTCATAAATACCTAAAGAGAAAAAAGAAGGCCATTGTCAGTTAACCTCTTGTTATTCTTGTAACGAAGATGAAAAAAAGTGCACCTCTGTATTTCCACGGCTTTCCACCCTACTCTGGACTGAATGTTTGAATGTATGGACTCTAAAATTTGTATGTTAAAGTCCTAACCCACAGTGTGGCTGTATCTGGAGATATGGCCTCTAAAGATGCAATTAATGTTAAATTATGTCATAAGGGTGGAACCGTGACCCAATAGGATTAGTGCCCTGATAAGAATAGATGCCAGAGACCTCATCAGCTCTCTCTCTCTCTCTCTCTCTCTCTCTCTCTCTCTCTCTCTCCCTGTCTCTCTCTCTCTCTCTCTCTCTCTCTCACTCTCTCTCTCTCTCTCTCCACACACATGCACAAAGCAGTCACGTGAGCACACAGGGAAGGAGGTAGTTTAAAACCCAAGGGGTGAACCCTGTTAAAGAAAAAACTCATTCATGATATTTGTTCAAAATGGGAAGGTACATGTTGTTCCAGGGGAGACTATTGCCATAGAGACCACTGTAATGGAATTTTGAAGTGGGGGAGAGAGATTGGACTCAACTCCAAACACAGCATGCACAAGTGGTGGGAGTCAGTGGATGGGAAATAACTAAGAAGAAACATCAGAAGTCTGGAGGATTTGAGCTAAACTGACCTAATAAGATTCTTGCTGAAGGCAGGCCAGGGTAATCAGACATCACTTGAGGTATGATTAAGGATAAGGAATTTATTTGGATATTGAGGGTGATCAGATATTGGCAGGAGGTGGGGTGGGATGGTATTCTGGTTAAACTGAATTAATATTCTTGTTTATACTGGATAATGTAGAGATGAATTGAAGACAGAAGTTCCCTGAAAGAGTTCAGGGAAGCCTGAGTAGAATTTGGTCAATGAGATTATCTTTGTCAGATCCCATCAGATGCTAACCTGTCAAGCACCTTGATCTTGGATTTCCAGTGTTCAGAATTGTGATAAAATAAATTTCTGTATTTTTTTTAAGGTACCCAGTCTGTGGCATTTTGTTATGGCAGCCCTACAAGACAAATACATGCCTCTTAACCATTTCTGCTGCTGTTGTTAGATTTTCCAAACAATTTAACCTTTACATTGTAACTCTTATTGGCATACTGTCTATTTTTGCTGTTTTACCAATAAATTTACTTTACCACAATGTATGTGAGATTCAAATAGTGTAAAATTTTCCAAAAAGTAATCAGTTTAGTTCAGAGGAGTCTGTACTAAGTAATACTGAAGGAAATTACCAATGAAAAACAACCCCTGCTCTTACAGAACCACTCATGGAGAATCAGGTCTCCATTGCAGACATGAGTTAGAACTGAATCTAATATGGTGGAGTCCTGGTCCTTACAATTTATACATTCTGCTAATTTGGATTGTGCTGTATGATGCAACTTGACTGTTTTCTTTTTTTCTCTGAAAACATATACGCAGTAGTCAAATAATAATTTAATAACACTTATTATTATTGTATCCATTATACATCTCATCTATCCAAGTGGCATATAGAGAACAAGACCATGAATCTATGCTAATTTATGACTCAAGACAATTGGTACAGAGAATTAGTGATTGGATCCATTATTTGTTATTCTGTACTACATCTCTAGAAGTAAATCCCTGGGTTAAGACAATGATCAACTCTTCATTTGATTGACCCACATGAATGACTTAGAGAGAGAGGGAAATCGGGATAGTTTGCTACTAATACAGGGCCATTTAGTAATGACTTAACTTTGCTACCATTCTAACAGCGCATATGCAAACAGGCTGTTTGTAAACCAAATACATTTTTAATCTGAATAAAGGAAACAGACTGCAGTGATTCCAAGTAACCCTTAAAATGCCAATATTTGTAGATGAGAATAAATATATGGCCTAGAATGAGAGCGGAGAACAAGTGAAACATATTTAATAGATTCACATGACTCAGAGCTATCTTGAACATCACCTTGGTTAGTAGCAATTGTCGTTCAGCTCCAAATATTCAAAGCCCCAAGCATTGTAAAGCTGGGGCTAGGGCTCTGCAAACTACCAACCGGGAGGAATAGAGGCTACTCCAGGTAGAAGGCAGGGTGAGATGGATTGCTCCTAACCATGTGCTGCTTTTCAGTGGAGCCCCAGCCATGGCCCTTCAACCAAGCAGGACAGTTGTTTCTAGTTTTCAGCTTCTTTTGCATTCTCAGAATTAGCTGAAAGCAAATCCCTTCAATATTTTAGCAGAGTTGTGAGAGACCAGGTCCTTGGAACCTTGTCACAAGACCTCTTCCCTTTGTTTCCCTAGTTCAGGGCTCAACAAACAATTTTTTTTTTTAAAGCCTAGGTGGTAAATATTTTGAGTTCTGAGGGCCAAGAGGTAAAATTAACCATAGTATGTACGTATCTATATAAACTTTTTAAATGTAAAATGTCCGCTTATTAGTTTGCCTTAATAATTAGGTGGCCAACTAGCTTTGATCCACTGTCACAGTTTGCTGAGCCCTGCTCTAGTACTACAGGTTTATCTGTTTCCTGCATTTAGTATCTGTGTGCTGCCTTAGTTTTTCTTTTCTTTGTCTTTGTTTTCCTTTCCTTACCTTTAGTTTCTAAATTTGCTAATGATTACCAAAGTAATTCCTTGTATTAAATTATCTTTGTTTGGTCTGTTTTCCTAACCAGACTGTGACTGAAACACAATATTGATAAACTAGTCTTATTTTTATCACTCATCTGCTCAAAAATAACTAGGACCTTAAGAAAAGGGAAGCATAAGAGAGAGAGAGCAAATATAAAATTCCATTTAGGAAGCAAAGTGAATAGGAAAATTATTTATTTTAATTTTAACCAATGGAGTTATATAGCACTCAATAAATAGAAATCTGTCTTAACTTTTTCTTACAGAGAAAAAAATTGGAAAGGTGATAAATCATTAAACCAGAAAGTAAGGAAGATGTTTTCTTTGATATCCAACATTTTCTACTATGTACTGAGAGAGGGCAAGAACTTAGAAGAGATTTTGATGCTTGAGCCTTTGATTGTTGGGAACAGTAGTCTGAGAGAAAAATCAGGGAGATAAAAAATGTGTAAATAAATGAAAATCACATTGTATAATTTTGGAACTGGATTAAGATTAACAGGTGGCAAGAAATAATTTTTATTTCAAATTAAGAACTGACACATATAATATATACATATATTTAATTTATGTTTTTAAATAATTGCTCTAAGTTTTAGAGTCCAAAATTTTGTAAATGTAATTTTTAACATATATATTTTGTTAGTAGAAATATAAGAGCTCATAACTAAATATCTGGCTTGAATTTGAGTAGTAGGTTATTATTTACAAGATTATTTTAAAACGTGACAACAGCATATTTCCAACATATTTTGCCAGTGCATTAATAAAGTGAAGTTTAAGTAATTGGGGTAAAAATCTGCATTATAGTGTTCAGGTAAAAACAAAATATCCAATATTGGTGTCATAAAACTAATTTTTTTTGTCACCTTAAGAATCAAGTGAAGTGACAGTGTAATATTGATTTAACATTCTACCTAATACAATATAAACGGCATTACTTCCATTTAATTACATGCCAATCATGTAAAGAAGATAAATTTCCACTATGTTTCGAGCTCCTGGAGTACCATGGGCACAATGATAAGAAAGCTTGCTATGAGGATCCATCAAGTTGGCAGTTCTATGTTTTATCTGGAGATAATGCTTCTGAACACATAGAGAGAGTTTCCTGTACACAATATACACACTTTCTCTCAGCTTGGGAAAAATTCAGCCAATTTATATTCAGATACTTCA
Source organism: Rhinolophus hipposideros (assembly GCF_964194185.1). Taxonomy (NCBI): domain Eukaryota; kingdom Metazoa; phylum Chordata; class Mammalia; order Chiroptera; family Rhinolophidae; genus Rhinolophus; species Rhinolophus hipposideros. Next base: position 65,197,037 of record NC_138052.1, on the reverse strand, counting down.
AAGTATTATTGGACTAAATTATGTGGAAACACCTATGTCTATAGTCTATAATAAAATAAAAATGGAAAAGCCATATAGGCAAGTGTCAACCCAAATTGGAGTCCCCATATTGCAAACAAGTATATTATGTTCTCTGTTAGGCTCAATAGAAAATAGCCTTCTTTTCTTATAACTGAGTAATATCTGCTGTATATATGTACTACATCTTCTTTATCCAATTTTCTAGCAAAGGACACTTTTGTTTGTTTCCATGTCTTGGCCACAGTGAATAATTCTGCAATTAACATAGGCATACATATATCTTTCCAGATAAATGTTTTCAGATTTTTTAGGTAGATACCCAGAAGAGGGACTTCTGGGTCATGTGATAATTCATTCTTAATTTTTTGAAGAACTTCCATACTGTTTTCCAGAGTGGCTGTACCAACTTACATTCCTACCAGAAGTGTATGAAGGTTCTTTTTTTCCACAGAACTTCTCCAACACTTGTTACTACTTGTCTTGTTGATGATAGCCATTCTAACAGGTGTGAGGTGGTATCTTACTGTTGTTTTGATTAATAGCTGGTGAAGTTGAGCATTTTTTCATACGTCTGTTGGCTGTTTATATGTCTTCTTGCAAGAAGTGTCTGTTCAGGTTCTCCGCCCATTTATTTCAATGGTTTATTTTGTTGTTGTGGTTGTTATAGTGTTTTGTATGAGTTCTTTGCATATTTTGGATATTAATCCTTTATCAGAGGTGTGGTTTGCAAATATTTCTTTCCATTCGGTTGTTTGCCTCTTTGTTTTGTTGATGGTTTCTTTTGCTGTGCAGAAGCTTTTTAGTTTATAGTGCCATTCATTTATTTTTACATTTGTGGTCAAATTCATAAAATAATAATAATAATAATAATAAATAATAATAATAATAATAATAATAATAATAATAATGAATAGCTGCCATTTGCAACAACATAGATGGATCCTGAGCGTATAAGGCAAAGTGAAATGAGTCAGACAGGAGAAATTAAGAAATTAAGAACCATATAATTTCACTCATATGTGGAATATAAAACTGAAAACAACTGACAAATAATATAAACAAACAAACAAAAACTGATAGACACAGACAACAGTTTAGTGGTTACCAGAGGGAAAGGGAGGATTGGGGGAAGGTAGAAGAGGGTAAATGGGGTCAAATATATGGTGATGGAATGAGATTTGACTTTGGGTGATGAACACAAAAGCAATATACAGATGATGTCTTATAGAAATCCACACTTGAAACCTATATGATTTTGTTAACCAATAAATTTAATAAAAAATAAAATATAAAAAAATATATATTACTTTCTCTGTATACTTCTTTAAAAACATTATAGCATATTAACTTATCTTTTTAGCCACTCTTATAAAATACAATACTATTGTGTATTAGATTGCTGGGTGTGTTGTAACACAGTACCACAAAATGGATGGTTAAACAACTGAAATTTATTGCATTAGAGTTCTGGTGCCTAGAAGTCTGAAATCAAGGTGTTGGCAGGTTTGGGTCCTTCTGAGTGCTGTGAGGGAAGGATCTGTTGCAGGTCTTCTTGGATTATAGATAACCGGCATCCACATTGTATAGTTAGCTGTGTCCAAATTTTCCCTTTTTATGAAGAAACCAGTCATTTTGGAGTAGGGGCTCAACCTATTCCAGTATGTCCTTATCTTAACTAATCACATCTGCATTAACCTGATTTCCCAAAAAGCTCACATTCTGAGGAACTGTGGATTAAAACTTCAACATACAAGTTGTGTTTTGGGGGGAGGAGATCAATTAAACCAATAACAAACAATCTGGTATAGAATCTTAAATGTTATGGGTCATGAGATAGACAATCATTAATCAGATCACACACTGCCAGTGATAAATGCAGATCCCCTGTATTGAGAGTTGTCACTTAGGATTTGTCGCATTTTCCCTATGATGATTGTAATGCTTTTAATAATATAAAGGTAGTTAAGGAAGTGATAGAGGTGGAGTGGAAAACGAGATCAATGATGAATGAGAAAAAAAGAAAACGACAACTCTGCATTGCAATGCAGTGATGATGCAATATCAGCTTGGAAGTACGTTTGCTAAATTCTCTGTAACTGAGTCTCCAGAAATATGTCCTATGGTGGTATTAATATGTCCACATTCTTTTAGTGTCCCAAGTGACGTACCTTTGCCAACCATCATCAAAACACACAAGATCCAATTTAATAAAGTTGGCTAAATAAAAAGCATATTTTCAATTATATTCCAAATGGTCTTAGAGATTGTTAACATGCACTAGAAGGGAAGTTCAAAGCTAATCTTTTAAAAATAGATTCTCTTAAGCTGAACCACTATTTTAAAAGCCTCTAGCTACTTAGTGTTTCAGAATGAGAAAAAATATGGACCCAAGATACCTTTCTCTTAAACAAATCAATAATGTTTTAAAAAATCAACACCCATGACTTATGGAGGTGACTGATTCAATACAAGTCTGTGCCTTAAAAACCACATTAAGTATTTATATTTTACAATTGCATATAAATCGTTGTGATTTGGCAGTACATTCTTATTAAAAGTTCATTTGTGAAAATTGTTTGCTGCCATCTTTTCTGCTTCAACAACCCTCAGAGGAAAAGCTTTTGTGTTTCCTGGAAGAGATCATATGTATATAAATTACTTAAAAAAAAAAAATAAATCGTTTAGAAAGCACACCTTAGAAACTTCAGTATTTATTGATGTATCCAATTGCAAAGTAATAAAATAGAAAACTAATGCTGATTTAGTACACAAAATTAAAAATAATTCTTAGTGTTCTTAAAGATGAAAATGAAAAAAAACAGAATGAATCTTTGAGGAAAAGTGGTAATTTACAGGCTGGATATGGGTCATTAAAATCAGTTCATTTTAATCATTCCTTCTAGCTGTGCGTCCATGAACATAATGAATGGGCATCATTTTTAAGGGTAGCAAAGAAAATGTATCTTTAATTAAAAAAAAACAACTTGTGGTTTTTGCATTTAGAAGTTAAAACATATAAAATGAGAACCTGCTATTGCGAATATCTCCAAGACATTATAGATATATATCACAAATAAATTCTTAACATTGAATAAGTCACTATGACCCAAATAAAAGGTATTATCATTTCTCAAGGCATTACAACCTTTAAAGATGGATGAACTTCCTTGGCAAATTTGGGACAACACGATGATATATATATATCAAACAATTCACCCAGTCCTGTGTCTTTCCAGCCATCTGGAAGCACATATCCCAAGCACTGCCTTTCTCAGGCTCTCACACTGGGACCACTCTTCTGCCCTAATCGCCCAAAGGCCAGATACCAGACAAATGGAAACGGTCTCTACACCTCAGAGCCCAATCAAATTCTTCTAACTATCCAATCCTAAATAGTTAGGACTGGCTCCCCCATTCCTGCCTTCCAAAACCAAAGTGAGGGCTCTTGTCTACATATTTTCCTAGGTCCTACGTCTGTCTACTTCCTGATCAACACCGATGTTTCCCCAGGTAATCTTGCCTGGTGTTGTGTGCCTCTTTATTTTTGAAACTGTGAGCAACAAACTGTCTTTTAAATGACAATTATCTCCTAATTTGTTGGTCTCATCATGCCTGAATATAATAAAAGCTACATTTGAAAACAGTATTGGGTCCTAGATATTATTGTATTGGGACAGGATATTAGTGGAAAACAGTGAAAACTGAATAAAGTCTTTGTTTAGTTAATAGTATAGTGCTAATGTAAATTTCTTAATTTAGTCAAATGTACCATTCTGTAGGATGTGAAAATTGGGGAAATTTGCTTGAAGGATATTCAGGAACTCTCTTAACTTTTCTGTAAATCTAAAATTATTCCAAAATAAAATGTTTATTAAGAAATAACTTTATGCATAAAAAAGGCCAGAGTGGATATGAAAATACCAATTAGGGATTAACAAAAGTAGAAGGCTATGGATTTAGGTTGATTTTTTTGAGGATGTTTTCCTTGCCAATTCTCCATTTCTTACTCCTCTCCATCGAGGAAACTTACTGAACCATTCAATTGGTGAAGGGCAACCATTGGCTCATATTTATAGCTGATGGGGCCTAATTAAGGCATAGAGATTTGGTTTCTTTCTGTTTCCTTCCCCTTGGGGAATTGCGAGGCAAGTCTCCTTCTGTATTTCCCTGGAAACTCAAACATTTCCTCTAGTAGCCTGTCCCAAGTCCACTTGGTTAACAGCCTGAAACCATATTTTCAAAACTAGAATGTAGCAATAAAAAAGATGACACATTTCCTTCCTACTTCTACCTCTTACCAGATCCCAAACTCAGATGTGGAATAGAGACATTATACGTGGTCCTTAAAATTCAAAGGGAAAAAAAAAAACAAAAAAGAAGACATATTGTCTTAATAATTCAGTTTCTATTTGTCATACTTATTTACACCTAAAATTCCATTATTCGTTGACTAGTTTAATAAAGCTTGAGGAGCTACTTGGTATGTAAACCCTGCTTGGTTTACATACCAAGTAGCTCCTCAAGCTTTATTACTTCTGCTTCCAATTTACGAAGAAAGCATTTTATTATTTACCTCCACAAACACTCCAGAAAAGGTTTTTATAAAAGGAAAGAAGGAAGATCATTTTTTTTTTTTCCCATTTAGTTCAAATGCTTTTGCGTGTTTTTACCAGCTAAGTACTGATTGAGGAGTAAGAGAGATATCACCACAAATTTGCTGGAAAGATTTGGCCAAGAGGGAAAGGACTGTTTGTAGTCACAATTCACCTTCATTATTTTGACCAAAGATTATTTCTTTCTTTACAAAAATTTCATTGGGACCATTAGATATGGATGATAAACCAATTTATTTTTCAGGGAACACATTAATTTATCAACTTTTTCAGATCCTTATAATTTTCATCAGATTTTTTTCTTTATTTTTTTAAGTTTTATTGAGAAGTAATTGACATGATCACTGTATAAATTTAAGGTGTACAACATTATGATTTGATTTACATATATTATGATATGATTATAGCAATAGGTTCAACTAACAACAATATTTTCATATAGATACAATAAAAACAGGAAAAAATAGAGAAATCTTAGGGTTTACTCTCTTAAATTTCCTATATATTACACAGCAGTGTTAGCTGCAGTCATCATGTTGTACAGTATATCCCTAGTACTTACTTATCTTACCTGGAAGTTTGTATCTTTTGAACACCTTAAACTTATAACACCCCGTTTTAAACTAATAACAACTTAACATCAATAGAATTCATAAACTTTACACTTTTAGTCCTCCCCCCCCCATGTTTAGGTTATTGCTGTTACAATTTACATGTTTTTTATATTGTGTAACTAAAAGATTACTATTGTAATTATCATTATTTTTACTATGTTCATTTTTAACTTTTAAATTTGGGTTGTAAGTAAATTATGCACTGTTATTACCAGATTGCAGAATTTAGCTATGACTTTATATTTATCATTACCAGTGAGATTTGCAGTACTTTTTATGTTTTTATGATGTTAATTATTGTTCTTTTACTTCAATTTAAAGAACTTTTAACATTTCTTTAAAGGCAATTCTGGTGGTAATGACCTCTCTCAGCTTTTGTTTGTTCAGGAACGTCTTTATCCCTTCTTTGTCTCTGAATGACAGCTTTTCCAGGTATATAATTATTGGTTGACTGTTATTTTCTTTTAATCTTTTGAATATGTCATCCCATTCTCTGCTAGCCAGAAAAGTTTATATTGATAAAACCACTGATAGTCTTATGGGGATTCCCTTGTATGTAACTTGTCTCTTTTTTTCTTATGGCTCTTAAAATTCTTCCTTTGACTTTAGAAAATTAGTTAATGTGTCTCAGTGTAGCTCTATTAAGACTCAACCTATTTGGAATCCTTTGGGCCTCATGGATCTGGATGTCCAGTTGTCTCTCCAAGTTTGGTAAGTGTTCTGTTATTATTGTTTTAATATACTTCCTGACCCTTTCATTTCTTTTCATTGTGTCCCAAATTTCCATAGGCTTTCTTCGCTCTTTTTCATTCTTTTTCTTTTTGCTCCTCTGACTGGGTAATTTCCAATGTCCTCTTTTCCAGCTTTCAGATTCTTTCTTCTGCATTGTTGAATATACTTTTGAAACTCTCTATTGAAATGTTTAGTTCAATGTTTGTATTTTTCAAATTTAGGATTCCTTCCTTCCTTTTTTCCTTCCTTCTTTCTTCCCTTCCTTCTTCCCCCCTCCCTCCTTTCTTTTTTTTCTTCTTTCTTTTTTCTTTCCTTCCTTCCTTCCTTCCTTCCTTCCTTCCTTCCTTCCTTCCTTCCTTCCTTCCTTCCTTCCTTCTTTCCTTCTTCCTCTCTCTCTCTCTCTCTCTCTCTCTCTCTCTCTCTCTCTCTCTCTCTCTCTCTCTCTCTCCTTCCTTCTTTTTTATGGTTGCTGAACCCTTATTAAACTTTTTGTTTTCTTCATGCATTGTTTTTATAATTTTGGTTAGTTGTCTGTCTGCGTTTTCTTGTAGTTCACTAAACTTCCTTAAGAGGTTTATTTCAAATTCTTTGTCTGATAGTTCATATAACTCCATTTCTTTAGGCTCAATTCTTAGCACTTTATTAGTTTCCTTTGGTGATGTCATATTTACCTGATATTTTATTATCCTTAATTCCTTATCTGGTACCTGCTCATTTCAGTAATTGCATTTCTCTTCTAGATTTTAAAGGTTTGCATTGGCAGAGATGGTGCTTCACTAGTCAGCTGAGTTTGGGTTTCTGTATGTGTCTGCTGGTAATGTCTCTGGGCAGGTGGGGCTGGCTACTATGATCTATTTTTGGGCGAGGCAACTGCTCTAGTTCAGAGGATGATGATGAATGGGGTATGCCACTGGCTGAGAACAGTTGGATAGGAGTGCTGTCTTAGTTCTGTACCTAAGTGAGGATGTAGGATGGATCTGTGGTTGTCTGGATTCTCCAGTCAGGTTTATTAGAGAAGGTTGGAACTCTGTACTGTGTTCAGTAGTAAATGAGGCTATGAATTAGCTTCCAAGCACTGGCAGGGAAGTAGAACAGTACCTAAGGACTACATATCTCCGTGTTTGGGGACCCAAATCAGGCCAGAGTGTGCATTGAATTCCCTGGTCAGGTGATGCCACCGGTTTTGCTCTGCAGTTGGGGGTTGGGGGAGGGCATGGGCTGTCTTCTTTGTTTAACTGACACTGTGCTTGGACTATGCAGTTCCCCATGTGTTCTGCAATGGAAAAAGCAGTTCTAGAGCTAATAAAGCTCTTTGTTGTCTTAACTTAAGCTGACCCACACTCCGAGTGCCCTGACCAAACAAGGCCACTGCCTTTGATGTGCAAACTATTGTCTCTGACTGCCGATCTCTCTGCTGGAGTGACACTGGGACACTCAATTATCAAGAGTTGTTATCAGCCACTTGCACTGTGTTGTAGCTTCCTTACCTGGGCAGGAGGGGGAGGTGCTGCTCCCGGCTTCTCTTAATTTCTCTCAATTTCCCAAAAAAGCTCTTTTGTTGGCAGGAGCCAGGAGTTACTCTCAGCCTTGGCCATGAATTAATCCCCCTGCCTCCGCCTTGCACAGGAATGCTCCCCTTTGCTCTGGGAGCTATCACCTCTACCCAGCTTCCTCTTGGCTTGAGCAGTGTAGGACCCTACTACTTCCAGGTGTTGTCACCAGCCATTCTGGTCAGATGGGACCAGAAGACACTCTCCACAGCAGGTGGGCTCTGATTCAGCTCCTTGCTGGGTGTGAGTAAACTGGGTTCTAGGGACAGCAAAACTCCTTTGAGGATCCGGATCAGGTGGAGCCGCCTCCCGCTGAGTTCCCTAGTGAGAGTATGTCTCCGACTTTGTTCTGCAGATGAGCAACACTGCTGGTTCAGATTACTACTTGGGCACTGAAGGTAAGAACTCGCCCTGCCAAGATGTATGTGCTGGTTGTTGCAAGCCCCTATCCACTTCCCCATCAGTCATATTCCCAGTGGTTGAGCCCCACAAATTCCCCTATAATCTCCATGATTGAAGATCAGAGTAGGGGTTCCCACAAAGTGACCCACAATGATGGAGTATCTGGGTTTCCAACTCCCCAGGTTGTCTTTCCCCATTGGAGGAACCAGCGGCCCAGGGGAGACCTATCCTCATGGCGCTGTACTGGCCCGGGGCAGCGGGAATGTGGTCAAAGTGCAACCGCTTTTCTAACGCTCCAGTGTGGTCTGTCTGGGTCTCTGTGTTACAGGGGGTGCTTCAGTCTCACTCTGTGTTCTATAATTATCTCAATGGTGAGTTGTTTTTGAATAGTTGTTAGTTCATTTTGTCAGGGGGAATGAAGTCAGCAGCAACCCACGTTGCTACCTTGGTAATGTCACTCCTAACCAAAAATGCTTAATCCCCAGTGACAAAATATAGCACATTTGTCAGCCTATTTACTAGTTAAGCACATAAACCACCCATTTTAGGTAACCTGGACTTTGAGGAATGAGAAAAATTATATTTATGTTCTTATCCCACCTTTACAAGTGTCTTTTAATATATATTTGTTGCATATATTTATGAGGAATATAAGCATTTATCAGGGCCAATTTCCTTGATATAAATGCAGTGATGTTATTCAGAAAAGTTAAGAAGCATTATCAATTTTTGAAGTCTCCATGTGAAGGAAACTTAAAGTAAATAATGCATCACATTCCATTAGGTTTTAAATTCAAAAACCAAGCTTTCTCTCTGTAAAGAAGAATAGTTGTCCTTCAGAGATAGAAAAGTGCTTGCTTATCTTAACTAGACAGAAATACTTAACACAATACATCCTTGATTACCAGTACAATGCAGTATGCGACTCAGCATGCTTTTTGATTTTATGATTTATCTCATTATAGTCCGGTTTAGAGCTACAAATTTATACATTAGGAAGGCAAATGATTACACAGGTAACATTTCTCATAGGTTAGTTTTGTAATTTCCTCACTTCTCTTAAATGAAGTTACATTTGAAAATGTTCTTTACCAAAAAAAAAAAAAATCTGGATAAGACATAATCATTCAATTTTATTTCACAGAGCACCCAAGCAGTACTTCAATTTGAAAGTAATTCTGTTGTATGAAAAGTGAACATATTGAAGGTTCTAAAAAAACAAAAAAAGCAAAACCTGTTAGAAAGATAAAGGTGATTGAATTGGATTTTGTTGGATTTTGTCATTTCAAAGCCTTATCTAGGTATGTTTATCTGTATGTATTAATTTATACTTAAAAAGTATAGTTTTATTTATTTCACCTTCCAAAGTAAACTGAAATGTCCTTAGATATTATTAGGGAATTTTTTTCCATATTCCTTATTTACAGTTTTGCGGTATGTTGAGCACTAAATATTTAATTATAAGTACCTAAAATGATACTTTAATTATAATCTTCCAAGAAGCCCTCCTAACCTCCCTGACTTGGCAAAATCTTTCATCAATCACATAGTATCATGCATTTTTGTTTCAGTACATTTATAACACTAGCAAATTTACATCATTTTTGTAATTGTATAATTAATATCTTCACTATCCCAGATTATAAATTCTATTATGGTTAAGGACCATATTATTATAACTATTTTATCCCCAATACCTCACATTATGCCTAGTATATGCAAGGTGTTAAAAAAAATCATGTTGAAAAATAAATGTATTACTTCATACTTGAAACATGTTCTTTTAAATGTGCTTTAGTAGTGTAATACAATTCTATAACAGTGAACACATGCCTAGCAAAGTGCAAAACTTTCACCCAAACAAGCATTCAGAGTTTATATCACTGCATGCTTGCTTGATTTGATCTTAGAAATAAAACTCCATAATAATGGTAGTAAATATTTATGCAGTGCTTAATATTTATTAAATGCTTTGAACATTTCTATGCATTTTGCAAAGTTTGTATGTCTATTCCTCACAATAACTTTATGAGGTTAGAATTCTAATATTAATTTAATTGATGAATAAATTGAGAGGTTAACTTTGTCACTGTTATACAGTATGTGGGTTTGAATTCAAACTCAAAAATATTTGACTCCAAACCTAAACTTTCTTTAATGCAATATAATTTTTCAGCTCTAAACTAAACTAAAACAGCATGTTTTAATGGTTTTCATTCAATATTCTTAGGGTATCTATATTCAATTCTATCTTTCATATTCAGATTCAATGTGGGCTTCCAAGATTCCTGTTTTAACTTTTCTGTTTGGAAACTTGGAGAAATAAAAACAGCATTTATATATTTCGTATTAAAATCTCATTATGCATAGATAAAATTTTCTCTCTATATGTAATGTTCAATTTATTATACAGAGATCAAATTTATTATATACACTCAATAAATATTTTGGTATATGTGTACAAAAGTCTGTTTATTATCCTATGCATATTAATTAGAAAAATATTTTTAAAAGAAATGAATACTGCCAAAATTTATATGATAATTCAATTAGAGTAGTATATCTAATATCTAGTGTATATCTAATATCTAGAGAAGGATATAGCCAAATAACTGCATGTCAAAACTTTATGAATTGATATATTTCACTTACATATTTGCATTGAACATCCTCTATGTAACTAAAAGAAGTTTTTCTTTTTCCTGTGTGAATCATCTTCTTTGCACAATGATCTAAAAACTCCTAACTCCTTCAGGCCTGTCAGTTTTCCAACTTGTTGGGTTCGACTTAAAATTTCTTCCCACATAATCAGACTTAAACAAAGCTAATATGTTCTGAATCATTCTAGAATCTTGTATTATTTATATCCTTAATAATAGGCATTGTGATAATTGTACTTTCTCTACTAACATCTTCTGTTTGGAGAAAAAAACAAAACAATGACTTTCACTTTGTACAGCCACAAATTAGAGACCAAGAATAACCTTTCACATATTCCAGGCACTGCCTCTTAATTTGTAAATGGAGGTCATGAATCATCTAATCAGAGAGATTTCATTTGAAATGACACACACTACACAGAATTCACAATGTAGATCTTAGGTGTAGGGGTTCCTAGGTCAATCGATTTTTCTCTGTTGCTATTGTTCATGTCAGTCAGTGGATTTTTAGAATTAAAAGAAACAGATTATTTTAGCCTTATAGTGTTGTTGCTAGTCACATGCATTTATTCATGTATACCAAATCAAAGTCTAGATATAACTGCTACTGTTATGGAAGTTGAGGGGCAAAAAGTGGGAAGGATATAGTAAAAAGAATAAATGTCTACACTCTTCTGAATATTCTTAGAGCTTTATCACCCTACTTTTTTTCTTAATTGAACATTTTTATTGTTTGTGTTTCCCTTGTTTTCTCTCTGGTAGATAGTTTTACTTTATTGATGGGTAGTTACTTCTCCTGGTTTCCACATCATATTACTATTACCATCGTTGAGTTTTCAGCCAACATCACAGTACAACATCCTAAATACCTCGGCATCGATACTCCATTTGTGGTTGTTTTTTTTTCCCCCAGAATCTTTGGCCATTTTTGAACTTTAAACGTGTGATGGTACTGTGCTGATAGATCTACTTTGAATAGGAGCAGTGTCAGTGTGTGCATGGGTGTGTATGTATGTGTGTGTAGGGGTGTGTGTACTTTATGTTGTAGAAAGTTTTTATTCAGGATGTTAAAATTGGATTCTTTACATTTCGATTTTATCAGAGTCCCCAAAACAGAAAAAATATATATATAATAAAGCCAAAAATATGCGAAATCATATTCTATTATAAAGGAAATACCCAAGATTACAAAGAAAGAAAGAAAGAGAGAGAATGAATGGAAGATGGAGCAGTTTCTTCTCATTTCCCCTTGTCTACGGGGTTGAGGTAGTGAGAAGATATCGAGAGGATAAGTAGAACATAAAGCTAATGGCAGTGTTACCATATGGTTTTGCATTGTACCTCTCCTACATCTCCCACTTATCTTGAAGAGCCCAGTTTGGCACACAGAAAGTGGGGAGAAGATAGATCATGGAAGCATATAGCATATCATGGCCATTCCCTGCCATCCCACCATCCCATACTCTGTGCACTTTTGTGCCCCAGGAAGGAAATAAACTTTAATATAATTTTAGTATTGTACAATAATTAGAATGTCTGAAATCATTTTTAACATAAAAGGGACTTTAAAAGTTACATAGTGCATATGAAATTTCCTGTGAGAAGAAGGTAGGATCTTGGGAAACAACTATCAATAGTCAATAAAAAGCGTTGGAAGAAAAAATGGTCGAAAAAATAAAGCTGCTTTCTGCTTATTGCCTACCGCATACAGCTTGTTGAACAAACACACAAAAATTTATGAAGCATGACTTCCTGTTTTCCCACATTGTTCAATATATGTTTAATTCAGCATTAACTCTGACAAAGGGTGGTGAATATTCCATGTATGGATATACCACATTTTTCTTTATCCATTTATCAGCTGAAATTATCCATTCATCAGCTGTTTCTACTTTTTAGTTATAATGAATAATGCTGCTAGGAACATTTCCGTATAAGTTTTTGTGTAGACATATTTTTATTTATCTTTGTTATATTACTACAAGTAGAATTGTTGAGTCATAGGGTAACTCTACATTTAACATTTTGAGAAACTGCCCAGCAGTTTTCCAAAGAGGCTTTACTATGCTCTATTCCTAATGGTAGTGTGTGAAGATTCCCCTATTGCTACATCCTGGACAATACTTGTTATTGTCTTTTTTTATTATTATTTTAGTCATACTAATGGGTATAAAGTAACATTACATTCTGGTATTGATTTCTCTTTTCCTAATGACTAAAGATGTTGGAAATATTTACATGTGATTATTGGCCATCTGTATACCTTCTTTGGTGAGATATCTATTCAAATCATTAGCTAATTTTTAAATGAGTTATTTATCTCAATTTAAACAAGTTATTATTGTTTTAAGAATTCTTTATATATCATAGATGCAAGTCTCTTGTCAGATACATAATTTGCAAATATTTTCTCCCATTCTGCGAGGTTTTTTTTCTTCTTTCTTAATGATATCATTTGCAACAAAGCATGTCTAATTTAATATAGTCTAATATCTCTAGTCTCTTCTTTGTCAATTGTGCTTTTGATATCATATGTAAGAAATCATGACTTACTTCAAAGACACTAAGATGTATTTCTACATTTTCTTCTAAGAGTTTTATATTGTAAACTCTACTTTTATGTCTATGATTAATTTACAATCATTTTTGTGTACATTTTGAGGTAGAGGTCCAAATTCCCTTTTGTCATGTGGATAATGCAGTTGTGCCCATGCCATTTGTGGAAAAGACTATTCTTTCCAGTTTTATTGAGAAATAATTTTCATACATCAAACTGTATTAGTTTAAGGTATGCAGCACGATGGTTTGATTTACATACATTGTGAAATTATTACTACAATAGGCTCAGTTAACATCAAACATATTATTAGAGAAAACAAAAATGAATTTAAAAAATTCTCCTTATGATAAGAACTCTTAGGATATACTCTCTTAACAACTTCCCTATATATCATACAACAGAGTTACTTATAGTTATCATGTTGTACATCTTTAGTACTTATTTGTCTGATAACTAGAAGTTTATACCTTTTGACCACCTTCCTCTAACCCTCCCTCCCTCCATCCCTACCTCTAGTAACCACGAATCTGATCACTTTTCATAAGAGTTTGGTGTTTATTTTGTTTTTGTTTTCAGCTTTCCCATATATGTGAGATCATACAGTATTTGTCTTTTTCTGTTGGACTTATTTCACTTAGCTTATACTTTCAAAATTCATCCATGCTGCAAATGGTAGGTTTCCTTATTTCATTATGGATAAATAATATCCCATTATATATATATATATTAAATATGATATAATAAATATACATAAATATAAATATTCCATTATATGTATGTGTCTGAGTATATATACATATATATGTATATATGTGTGTATATATATATATATATATATAAAATTCTTTATCCGTTCTTTATTCGTTGGGAACTTAGGTTGTTTCCATGTCTCGGCAATTGTAAATAATGTGCTATGAACATGTGGGTGCAGATATCTTTTCCAGTTAATGTTTTCATTTCCTTTGTATATATGCTCTAAAGTTTTCTGTCATTTGTCCTGACACTTTTGTCAAAAATCAACTCACCACAAATGTAGAGTTTTATTTCAGGACTCTCAATTCCATTCTTTCAACCTATATATGTATATTTTTATACCAGTATTTCACTATCATGATTATAGAGATTTGGAAAACTTTGTTTCTAAATTTCAAGATTGTTTTGACTATTCCGTATCTTTTGTATTTCAATATGAATTTGAGGATCAGCTTGTCAATTTCCACAAAGAAATCCGCTGGAATTTTATTGAAGATTGTGTTGAATTTGTAGATCACTTTGGTGCATATTGCTATCTGAATAATATTAAGTCTTCCAATCCAAAAATGTGGATGTCTTTCCATTTATTTGGATCTTCCTTAATTTATTCCTTAGTTTTTTGTTTTTTATTTGTTTTTTTATTTTTGTGTATTACTCTTGTAGAATACTTATTTTGTTAAATTATACATATTTTATTCATTTGGATGGTATTGTAAATGAAAATTTTCTTAATTTTATTTTCTGATTATCTATTGTTACTCTATAGACATACAATTAATATTTATGGACCATGTATCTTGAAAAATTACTGAACTTGTTTGTCTTACGTTCTTCTTCAATTCTCCTGTATTTTTTAGTGACTTTTTACATAGTTGTCCTACGCATTATTGAATGTCAGACATTTAATTCATTTTCATTTAATAAATTATTGATTTGGGAGGATTTTATATCAATCATGTTGCTATTTGTTTTTATTGTATCATATCTTTGCCTCTGTATTCTTTCATTACTGCTTTTTTGGGCTGAAAATACTTTTCCTAGTGAATGATCCATTTTAACTCCTTTATTCTATTTTTACATTATTTTTTCAGCTATTTTTTAGTTGTCCTGGGGGTTAAAACTAGGATCTTCATTTCAAACAATCTAATATTAATATTAACCTAATTTCAATAGTATACAGAAATTTATTCTCCTTTGTCTTTGTTTCTCCACTATTCTTTTATGCTTTCATTATCATACAAATTGCATATTTGTATAAGTCCATCAACACAGCTTTATAATCACTTTTTATGCAATCATCCCTTAAATCAGATTGGAAGCAAAGTAACTTAAAAGTATAAAATATATAGTTTTTATATTTTATATTACCTATGTACTTATTTTATCAATTTGCTAATTTCTTCATGTAAATTCAAGTTACTATCCAGAATCTTTTCATTTTAGTTTCAAGAATTCCCTTTAGTATTTCTTGCAGAATAAGTTGGCTAGAGACTTATTTTTCTTAGTTTTGTTTGTTTTTAATCTGGGAATGCCTTAAAGTATCCATTTTTAAAGAATATTTTTGGTGGACATAAAATCCTTGGTTGACATGTTATTTCTTCCATTTCTTTGTCTATGCCATCCTGTTACCTTCTGCCTCTATTACCTTTGCTGCAATTTCAACTATTAATATTACTGAGGAAATTTTACATGTGATGAATAATTTGTTTCTTGCCACTTTGAAGGGTCACTTTTTGCAAATGTCCTGAGAAAAATGACCTCAGAGTGAGGTCAAATAATAACAGCACTCTTTTTATGATTTTTTTTTTAAAGGAAGCTGCTACATATATCAAACAGTATTAATGCTCTGTGGATGGTACATTTTGAGGAACTCCCAATCCTATGTGCTCTCTCTCAAAGTTGGCAGGCTGCTATTTATTTTACAACTACCATGGTTGCAAGTATATTGGTTGGATGAGTGTACCAGGGAGCTGAAGAGAGAGGGAGTTTGTCAAGTTACAACGTGACAAATTATGGTTTTCTTTTGGAGGTTCAGAAATTTTTCTTGAATAAACACTGCCCCATTTGTTACAACTTTTAGGTTAATTTCCAGAGTCCTGCAGAAGTTTACTTTTAAAAAAATTGCCATTGTTTCTGATGCTTTTATTGAGGAGCGCATTTACAGATATCTTCACCTTACCTTTTCTGAAGTCTGATATTTCTTTTTTAATAACGAGTCCTATATTTTCTTTAAAATTTCAATTTTCTATTTTGGGTAGATGGAAAAATCCTTAAATTAGAAGAAAAATGTTTCACACAGAATCAATGTAGAATATCAATATTCCAAAACACTTTTATTTTAGACTTTTAGTTTGCGTCCTTAAAATGAGAAGCTGAGATGAAAGTCAAAGAAACATTAACTCCCTTGCTTGTAAATATGCACAGCTGTGTAGTGTAGTTATAGACGATTCATCTTATGATTATTTTCTTAGCTTTATCTTCCCAAAGCTCACAAAAGTATAATTAAGTTCTATGTCTTATATTCGTCTTTTCTTTTTTGGTTGTCATGTCATCTAAAATGTTGAAAAATGTGGTACTCCTTAGTTCCAAACTGAGCCTCCATTAGTGAAAACAGAACAGAACAGAATTTATAGAACTATGTTGATAACATTTTTAAAATATGTAAAAAAGGAAGTATTCATTTCTTCTGGTAGAAAAGAAGAGAAACTATTATAGAAATACAGCATACTGGATTTTAAAGAATGAGAGTTTCAGTAAGGAGAAGTGGAGGGAAAAGGCATAATCATAATTATATTGTAGGAAGTGAAGATCAGAAGACATTTGTTAAATATTCTTTATGTAAGATGCATGTAGTTTAATTTGCAAAATATGATTTAAAGCAAAACTGAAAGTAGATGAACTAAAGTAACTTCGAACTCTGCACAATAGTCAGTGCATTGAAACTGTAAACTGCCCAAACTAGTTTTAGAAAGAGTCATGCATTTAAAACGTATCAATAACTGAAAGCCACCTGTGAAAAAAATAAAAGCTATGTCTTATAAAAGATACCCTAACAGATAAAATAATGGAAATAAATGGTCTTATTTTAAAATAATGTCATACAAGTTAGTACCAATACTAACAGATGTGTATTTTACATGCTTTTGAAGTGACACAGATCAAGCTGTTGACTAATGTCAGCCAAACGTCATCCATACCAATTCAATGCCAACAGAAGTTCCCAATTTGGTGTATGGTGAAGGGGGGGGCGGGGGGCTTTGTTCATTGCCAGTAGCTCAGTTGTGATGTAGTAAGGAGGTGGAAAGCTCAATTGTGATGAAGCTCAGGTGTAGAACAGCATGGCTGTAAGACAGCTCAGTAGTGTTACAGCTCAATTATGAAACACCTGCCTGTGGAACAGCATGGCGGTGGAACAGCATGGTTGTGTGGCATCTCTTGGGCAAGTTAGTTCTGGTGTTGCAGCTCTGCTCTTTACCACACTGGAAAGAAAGATACAGCCCCCAACTTAGGTGTTGCAGCTCAACTCCTTCCAATCAGACAGCTCTGGTCAGGTCTGGCAAGACAGCTTTACTGTTACAGCTCCAGGCAAGGAAAAACAGTCTTTGGTGTAAAATGAAAGTGTGCTCCACTGAGATAGAGGGAGCTGTTGAACCACTCTGATTGGTTGGTGAAAATGTAAATGAGGATATAACTATGCAGCTCTGATTGGACAAGGCAAATCTCAGTCTTATTGGTTGAAATACAATCCTAGGGGCTCTCTTCTAAAGGTCAAATTAACAGCAGGGACAGTGCAGGAGGCTTGGCAGCCCAATCTATGGCTTTTCCTTGCAATGCAGCATGAGTGGGACTTCTTTAAACTATGACCGCTAGACTCTGGTTATGAATTTGAGCCCAATTAACCACAAGATGTCCTTTTTGGCAGGGTTTAACACTGGAAATTATCTTGCAGTGATTTGTTAGAATAGCAGTTCCTAAAAATATTCTGAAATTAAGAATGCATCAAAATTGTTGATGTCCCTTTAGGACGATTTGAATATATTTTACATTTTGCAAAAGAGAAATATCCATAAAGTAAAGATACCAATTACAGTTAATATGTTTGCTCCTTTTTTCTCATTCTAAATTCTCTTGATTTATATGACAAGATTGAGGAAAAAAATTAAAAGGTTCATTATATTCACGTGGATTTCAAATAATATTTGCATATTTTAAACATAATTGCAGGGCACACATTGACTTGGGGTAATAGTTTTCCATTTAGCTTCTATTGAAATATTTTTATAGATTAATATAAATATATTGATAGATAATTGCAAATTTATATATTACTTTAACGTAGAGGATTTTTTTCATTTTTTATGCTAAAATCTACTTTTAAACTTTGCTATGTGTTATATATTTCAGTTTACTCTATAAGATGCATTTTTAATAAATTTTATAGGCACTTCTTCCTTATATTAAATCATTTTCTCTTAGGAAAAATTGTTGGTGACATATAATTTACACACACACAAACACATAAATTTAAAGGTTAGAGCTAAACACTCTCGGACAATTAATAGAGACTAAATTCAATTTATAAACTTGTGGTAGGTATATGTGTCTCACAGAGCTAAAGAATGTATTTCTTCATAAAAAAGAGAACTTGAGATTGTTTAACAGACAATCAAATGGTACATATATATTGGGAAATAGTATCTAGTCAGTTATACTTAAATAACTGTATTGTTTGATGTCAATCATTTTAAGTTGGGTAGTAAATTTTGAAGGTGTCTAGAGTATCATTTGACATTAGCAGCCTATTGATACTTACAGATTGTGAATGTGAATTCATATGTCCTTAAAAAAAGTGTCAAGTTATTGATAAGAACGGAAGTCAGACTAAACAATATCACTTCAATAGGAAATTGCCTTGTCTTAGAAAGCAACTTTATATATAGAAACTAGATGAACTAAATTAATTTTGAACTTTACTCTGCATATACATATATATATATATACACATATATATGTATATATATATATATATATGTATATTAGAGAGAGAGAGAGAGAGAGAGAGAGAGAGAGAGAGAGAGAGAGAGATCGATCATTATCACTTTATGGTCTTTCATACACAGCTGAGTAAATTAATTCAAATATCCTATTAAATAATAAATATGAATAGACATAAAACAATGCTTTATTCTGAAAGTGGTGTTACATTAGTTGAATGATAGCTTAGGGAAAACTGTGAATTATTAAAATCAACAGACTAGAATGTATTTGATGTATTCTTTTATATTATCAATCCTTTAAAATCTATTTCATTTTCTTTTGAGGTCTTCTAAATTGAAATAGAAAATATAATATTTGCCTTTTATTTGAAAAAGACATATTTTAGTATGTTTTATTGGCTCTGAGTTTTATATCTGACATGAAATCTAATGTATTGAGGTTTTAAATGAATAATACTGCAGATCAAGATGTGTTTCATGATACAATCTAAAAGGAAATTGAAGAAGATGCTATTGTCAATCATTTATTGAAAACTAGAGTTATGGAAGTTTCATTTTAGAAAGTGAGAACACCAGAGTTTTATTTTTGTTATTTTTCCTGTTAGTATTATCTAAAGATGTAAAATAGTTATTAGGCCAGACAGATGTCTTTACTATCTGACTGAGTGTCTAAATCTGTCAAGAAAAAGAACCCATCAGTCAAAAGGGATCTTCATAAATCACTGAAGTCCTTGCCCAAGAGCATGCACATTTAGGCATTGGAGGCAGTTACACCTCCAGTGTGAGACAGATTCATTGGGATTTACCAGGCTAAAATAGCGTCGTTTCATTATACATTCAAATTGTGATTATGGGGACACAATACTGTATCTGGTATCTGTAGCAATATGTTTTCAGTGCCAATTAATTTGCATCCTATTTTGTACGTCTCTCATGAGTTTTGACGTCATGAGTCAGCCCCTGAAAATTAGACTCAAGAGATGGAGATTGCTACTGTTTACAAACATTCTCCAATTCTTGCAAAACATGCTAATGTAGTATGTATCTCAGTCCTTCAACTAGCATTTAGATTAATGTTTTCCAGTTAGATGTGGATGATAGTGAGAGGTAACTTTCCTAGGCTAGGGCAGCTAAAATCAGGTGTGCCTTTCCTACCATCTTTCTCTAGGAATGTCAGACACAACACAGATAATACAAATATTAAAAACTCCTTAGTTAATTTACTTCTACAGATATACATGGTGAATTTTCTAAGTATTTTTAATCGGTGGAATTCCAACAGTGATTTATCACAACTCATCATTTTTCTCTACAACTTACTAAACAAATTTCTTTTTTTCTGTATTCCTCATGTATCTCTTGAAGATGATTTCTGCAATTTTTATGAATATATTCTTATGCCTATAAAAACATTATAGGGGCCGGCCCGGTGGCTCAGGCGGTTAGAGCTCCATGCTCCTAACTCCGAAGGCTGCCGGTTCGATTCCCACATGGGCCAGTGGGCTCTCAAAAAAAAACAACAAAAAACAACAACATTATATTACATAGCACTACAAAGATAATTACAAGTTAGATAAAAAATACATTTTGATTGCTTATTTAAAATAATGTATATAGTCTTTTAAGTATCACTGTCCTTTAAGTCTATTCTAATTTTGGTTGATTCGTGTATAGCTATATATTCTTCATGTATGTCTAATCACATCATACTTTTAAGCCTTTTTAAAATATTTTGATCTTAACTCTGGGTTTCAATTCTGTGAATTTAAATGTCTTTTTTATCTTTATTCTCATTCTCATAACATATATCTGCTTGTTCCAGAAATGCATTCCCTAAATCAAAGTTTATCTGCTGATAGTAAATTTTAATTTCAAACTTTCCCTAACATAGAAATATCTTTATATTTTTCAGGCACTATTACATAATGGAAAATGATAACATATTTAGCATGATCTAAGCACTGATTTTTTACTGCAATTGAGATCTTCTTGTTTAGGTCATGCTATTTAATGTCTAAATAGTAAAAGTGTATGTTCCTTTGAACATGTCCTCAAATAAATGGAGAATCAGTAAATTGCATATGCTGAATTAAATGTGTACAAAATACTTATACAACTAGACACATACATATAGAAATACAGATGAGTATATATATCGAGGGTGACAACAAAATGTATAATATGGCTTATATTCATCTTTTTTATCGATATATATTGAGTATTACAATTTTAATACAGTTTTTTTTCCTTTCTTAAAATGTGTATACATTTTTTTGGC
This sequence comes from Rhinolophus hipposideros, assembly GCF_964194185.1. NCBI lineage: Eukaryota > Metazoa > Chordata > Mammalia > Chiroptera > Rhinolophidae > Rhinolophus > Rhinolophus hipposideros. The sequence continues at coordinate 65,175,857 of NC_138052.1, read as the reverse complement.
AACATATTTATACATCAAGAGACAGATGTTGAAAATAGAAACATGACTTCAAGTTGGTTCTTAACTTTCAATCTCTCTTCCAAGAGAAAACTCTCTGTCCTAGCCTTGCCTGGAGTCTCTTCCTTGCCTCATTGTTACTTATTGTCATCTTTTTTGTCCCAATGTTATTCACATTAATTTTTACTTAAGTGATACTCACTGATAATGGAATTACAATATAACCATAGACATGTCTTACTAGATATCAGAAATTGTCCCAAATTTCAAATTAATGGATGTTTTCCTCAATTGTATATCTTAAAATAACAAATAGCATTAATTAACATTTTTGAATAACTATCTCAGATTATTTGATATAAAATAATGGTAATAATAATAAAATCTTTTCTTTTAGAAGTTAGAACGAGCATATGAAGGAATTTACATCTAAATAATAATTTATCTAATGAAGAAAGAGGCTTACGACAATCTAGTCTTCTGTTGAAACAAACAAAGAAAAGTCAGCATTAACAGCTGAATATGCATCTATCCAGCTAATGTGAAAACCAATTAATAGTAATGATGTTTTGGGTATTTTAGCTCCACTGGCAAGTCTGATATTGCTTCTAATCAGGAAGAGAATCTCAAAGTACTTTAAAGAAAAAAAAATTAAATTACCCAGCCAATGCTTATTCAGATTTCACAGGAAACATATTTATAATTTGGGTTACCTTCCAGATGTGCCAGAGAAGAATTATAAAAACAAAAAGAGTTCAGTCTATGTGACCATGACCAAAGCCTTGTTGGAAATAAATCAGTTGAATACATGTTATGCAACAATCTGGTCACTGTGATTGCTATCTCAGGAACTTAATTTTCGAGAATGAATCAGTTTGGGTCAGCATGAGTCAAGTGGCCACCCTACTATGTTCAACTAGCTATAACTAAGATAATGCAGTCATACAGGTAGTAAATACTACAGCATATCTGTAAATATTTACTGGCAGGTTATTTACAACTCACTACATAAAGATTGTACTCATTATTAGGAAATCATTGGTGCTATTTATTTAGCATATAAATACTAATCATGGTTTACGACAAAATGTAGAAAAGTATTTAATAATCTGGAAATGATATTTCAAGCATTTCCCAGTTGCACTACCATGGGATGAATTAGAAATGACCAAGAAATGCTTCCAACTATTTTTTTGTATTCTCTAAACCTAGATAAATGAAGAAGAACCTGTCTCAGATCAGGAGAAATTCCATTAATAAATATGAGCCATGGAAAAGCAAAATTCAGGGACCAACTAATATTTCTGAAGACTAGGAGGTTTTGGAAAATGTTTGTAAGCAAAATTGTACATCATGTCACCATTTGAAGAAAATTTTCCCAGGTGGGGGTCTATGCTTAAAATATAACTTGACTTCTATTCAACTTGTTTATCTTTTTTTTGGGGGGGGGTTATGGCAGGCACTATAGTAATTATTATTCAAATTCAGAAATCACTATACAAGTATTTATCTCTCTTAAAATTTCTGTCACTTCAAACTAATCTGAGAAAAGTGGTACTAACTCTCCGTTTAATTCTGTTTGCTTTAGATTCCTTTTATTACAGAAACAAGGATTTTATAGATCAAAGAAAACAGCTTTTATTACAAGATACGGAAAATAAAAAACAATTCTAGGTAATAATTCTAATTGGTTTGACTTGAGTTGTGAGTGAGACCATCCTTAAACCTATCACTGTCATCAGGAGGACTACAATTATCCAACTTTAATCATATTCCTTCTTCCCTGGTGCTAGGGGAAGAGTCAAGAGACTGATTCAATTGTCAAAATCGAATGAAATCACATGGTCATAAGATAGGGACAATTACATAAAATAAGAAGACTAGAGTGGTTAACATATCGTAGGGTGGCCCCCCCAAATCCCGACCTCTAGATATTCATGCCTTTGTGTAGTCTTTTCCCCTTGAAAATAGACATGATCCATGACTTGCTTTCGAGTTGAATATAGCAAAGATGACAGGATGTGTGTGATTACAACAGTTAAGACTGTAGTGCTTAGAACTTTGGAGTCTCTCTCTTTCTTTCGCTGGCTTTGCAGAATGAAACATCCTTATTGAGAAACCCCATGGTGCACATCACTGTGCGCAGCCTCTAGAAATTGAGTGAGCTTCTGGTTTATGGTAGAAAAAAACCTAAACCTCAATTCAAAGAACTGAATTCTGCCAACAACCTGAATGATCTTGACAAATTCTGCCAACAACCTGAATGATCTTGACAGATCCTTCCCCAGTACACAGGAGACTACAGCCCTGGCTGACAGGTTGAATGCAAACGTGTGAGTCTCTTTACTCAGAGGACCCAGCAAAGCCATGCTAGAGTACTGAACCACAGAAATAATAAATGAGATAATAAATGGGTTTGTTGAAATGTGTTAAGTTTGTGGCAATATTGTTATGCAACAGATAATTAATATAAATATTATCATTCCATAAAAATAAAGATTGGCAATATATCCCTTGACAGCCATTAACTGGTTGTCATTAAAACAAAATTTCCCATCACATATCCTAATTTTGGGTTTATGTCCATGAACCTACGCTCCTCTTTACCTATTTGACATGTATTTAAAATTGTAGGAGAGATCTGCCACATGTGAATTGCAATTCACACAGGGTTAAACTGCAATACAATACTCTTAGGAAATGTGCCCTTTTCCTGCTTGATGAAGTATTTATTTTCTGGATAATATGTCACTACATGAAACTGTCAAGTTGTGAACATATTAATGACTCTAACCTGCTGTGTTCCAATTACTTCAGTTTTTACCCGTTTTCCACTATCAATACAAGATGTAATAAAAGGAGTCTGTAATCAGAGCAATTACTGCTTCATTATGAGATTTTAGCAGTTGTTAATAATGATGTTCAGTGCATTCTGTATTTTCTATCCTTTAAGTGTTTTCTTTTCCATAGACTAAAAAAAGGAAATTCTTCCCAGCTGCCCTAAAAATATGGAACCAAGTGTTGCATTAAATAAATTAAATGTCTTTTTCTGATAAATGAATGTTCACTCACATAGAAATTGTAAATGTTACTTAATCACTTAAAATAGAAGTAAAGATTCTTTTCTGGTGTCTTATATCTTTTTTAGGCCAACACTTTAATCGCAATATAATTCTTCTGTTTGTCATCCATAGTCTCTAAGAATTGAAATAGAAACCAATAAGCTGCTTATGAATTAAACTGTTTAATATATACTTAGAATTGTACTATATGGTACTAGAGTTGAAAATTCTATTGTAAGATTTTGGTTTTAGCAAAACAAATTAAATACACTTTTCATTGTTATTTGAGACCAAGTAATGTTTTAAGTTATGGGTGTGGCTCTGATTGACAACCAAGTTCTGCGGATAGGGATGACTCTACCTCAGTGTCTTTAATCAGTTCTTCTTAGACCCAGAGACAGGTGTGTGTGTGTGTGTGTGTGTGTGTGTGTGTGTGTGTGTGTGTGATTGTGTATGTATTTTTTTCATTGTCCAAAGAGGATACCAATACATAGTATATAAATGCTGCCTAGAAACAACAAATAATTGTTACTGGTAATCTCATTCATTCTTCTAAGGCAGGAATTGGTATATATTTTTTTTCCTGTAAAGGGCAAGATAGTAAATATTTTCAGCTTTGCCGTCCATAAGCTCTCTCTTGCAACTGCTCAACACTGTCATTGTAGCAGGAAAGCAGTCATAAACAATATTTAAATAAGCTACTACGGTTGACTTCTAATAAAATTTTACTTACAAAAACAGAAGGACCAGATTTGGCCCTCAGGGACACAGTTTGCTGACCCTTGTTCTAAGGGAATACAACAGTGTGATTTTTAATAATAAAAAGACCTATTGTTTATCTCACCATCCTGATAATTCGAAATATGATAAAAGTCTGAGGGTTGGAGCTGCAAAACATTAAACTATATATTAAGTTGTGAGGAATCCCCCGCCCCCCACCCCCCGCCCTGTGGGCCCACTTTGGGAAGAATCAAGGAGAGATATAAAAAGAAAGGTGAGAACTGTATGAGGAAAAAAAAAAAATGTGAGAAAGGAAACATACCAGTGTGGCACTGGTTACAAAAGAAATGTAGAGACCAAAATATCTAAAGTGCATTTTTAAAGTAATTTTCTATAACGGGCTTGATATAATATTTCCCTTGTTACTCACATAAAAATCTACAGTAAGTCTGCATTGTTCACACAAGTTGTTCTATGAATAGATTTGTTTTGAGGCCTGTAATGGTGTTGAATTCTGGATATCCAGATAGATGTGGAGTAGAAAACAGAAAAAAAAAGCTGGAAAATAAAATAGTTGTTACTTGAGTTTTTCTTTTTCTTTACAATGAGAGATCTGGGCAGGAGGTTTCCATGAGTGGGCAAAAGCTAATATTCCTCAGTGAGACCTAATATTTTCTTTGTTTTAATTCAAGTTTATTGGGGTGATAATTGTTAGCAAAGTTACATAGATTTAAGGTGTACAATTCTGTATTACATCATCCATACATCACATTGTGTATTCACCACTCAGAGTCAGTTCTCTTTCCATCACCATATATTTGATCCCCTTTACCCTCATCTACGATCCCCTGCACCCTTACCATCTGGTAACCACTAAACTATCATCTATGTCTATCAGTTTTATTTCTTTATTTGTTCTTCTTGTTCTTTTGTTGTTTTCAGTTTTATATCCCACATATCAGTAAAATCATATGGTTCTCTGTTTTTTCTGTCTTATTTCACTTAGCATTGTAATCTCAAGATCCATCCATGTTGTCCGAAATGGTACTATTTCATCTTTTTTCATGGCAGAATAGTATTCCATTGTGTATATAAACCACCTCTTCTTTATCCTATCATCTATCAAAGCCACTTTGATTGTATCCATGTCTTGGCCACTGTAAATAAGGCTGTAATGCACATCAGAGCACATACGTCTTTATTGATAAATGTTTTCAGACTTTTTGGGTAGATACCCAAAAGAGGGATTGCTGGGTCATATGGTAATTCTAGTTTTGATTTTTTGAGGAATCTCCACACTGCCTTCCATCGCGGTTGCACCAATATGTATTCCTACCAACAGTGTATAAGGATTTCTTTTTCTACAGCCTCTCCAACACTTATTATTATTTGTCTTGTTTATGATAGCCATTCTAACTGGTGAGAGGTGATATCTCATTGTGGTTTTCATTTGCATTTTTCTGATGATTAGTGATGTTGAGCATTTTTCCATATGTCTAATGGCCATTTGTATGTCGTCTTTGGAGAAATGTCTCTTCAGGTCTTCTTCCCATTTTTTAATTGGATTTGTTTGTTTGTTTTGTTGTTGTTGAGTTGTATGAGTTCCTCACATATTTTGGATATTAGCCCCTTATCTGAGGCATTGTTTTCAAAAATCTTTTCCTACTCGGTTGGTTGCCTCTTTATTTTGTCAACAGTTTCTTTTGCTGTGCAGAAGCTTTTTAGTTTGATATAGTCCCATTCATTTACTTTAGATTTTACTGCCCTTGCCCTTGAATTCAAATTCACAAAATCCTCTTTGAACCCAAGGTCCATAAGTTTAGTACTTAATGTTTTCTTCTATGCAGTTTATTGTTTCAGGTCTTATGTTTTTAAGAGCATACAAAAAGAATCATTCAAGGTTTATTCTGTTACCGTTATTCCTTCCAAGAATAGTCAATAAAATATAGTCTAATAAAACCAAATTATATTTTGAAAATTTCTACAAGGTAAGTCTTTATTTTTTTAGTTTATCCTTTCTTGCTGGCCTCTCCCCATAAACTGATCTGGATTACTCACATTGATAGAAATTTGATTTATTCAGCCTGTTTCTCTGACTCTAATCCAAAATGAGAAGAAAATACAAGTTCTAATTCTGACACTTTAAAACAGGAGACTAAACACAGTAATGGGACATATCGTAAGGCCAGTTTTCTCCCCTGAATTTCACTACGCATATCTTTTAAACACCAAGGTGGATAAGATTTTAACTTTAATTTCCAACTGATCATCCTTAGTTGAATCATTGGCATCAGAGTAAAAACTTCAAGTCCCTTTGTCTTCCTCTTTTCGGTCATATAATTTAACTGCAAGAATCTTCTTAAAACTAATCCACCGACATTATAACCTTCAGAGTGTTAATCTGCTCTCTTGTTTCAGCCGATTGGGACATGCCATTCCGTTCCAGTTCATTTGGAGCCATGTCTATAGCCTTCTCCTGAGATTCCATAGGTTTTTAAATAACTATCTACAGAGGGAACATTTATTGTGGTACATCAGATGACATGGACGAAAATTCTTAACTCCTTCTATACCCAGGCCTTTTGTAATGTGACATATCAAAAAGATAGAGTAGGATTCTTCATTATATGAATTTAGTCTAGTCTGTGTTTTGCCTTGGCCAATGGAAAAGGAGCAAACCTGATTACTATTAGAGGCATAAAAATGTATCCATGTATTTTTTTGCTACTTCTCCTGGGGAACCTGCCGCCAAGATGAGAACATGCCCAGGCAATTCTGCTGGAACAATGTGAGACACATAGAGGAAACAGAGTTGTCTGAAGTAATACTTTCTTGGACCGTAAAGCCTCTGAGCCAAAACAGCAGCATCCACAGATAAGATCAAGTAAGATAAGACCAGTGGAGTCAATTGCAAATCAGCATAAATTCAACCAGTAAACTCAGATAAATAATAAACACTGACTCATATATTACATGGAAATAACTGAATAAAACATTTATAATCCCATGGTTACAAGATATGCATCACATTTTATAAAGACTAATGCTTTTGAGCTAAAAAGGGAGAGAATCAACATCTTTATAATTTGTACTTCTGTCCTAGTCATGTGTCAAATTTAATTCATATCTGTCCTTCTTATCTAAAGCTGATGATTTGGAGGTATGGATTAATAAATACAGTCACTTTTTAGTGTTAATTTTTTTGTTTTGTTTTGTTTTAATGATTTAATGTTCATATGTAAAGATACCCAGGTAAACTATGGTTTATTCTACTGTAACCAGTATTAGAATTGATATTTTACATAAGAAAAAAAAAACTGTAGTAGAGTATTTTAAAAGAGTGAAGATACACTCGTAGTTCCCCCTTGAAGTCTTCCAACTCTCTTTTCCTTTGCCAAGTAATAATTATCAGCAGTCTCCTGATTTCTACTTTTCCTTTTCATCCCTGATCCTTCTTAGCCCAGCTAAGAAACTATCTAATAGTTCAAACCAGCTCCAAGTAAAACAACAACTGGCCATTTGGTTTGTGTGTATATGTCAAGATAAAGATGACATGTATTTGCAGTACTTTATGCTCTAATGTGAACTAAAAAATATTTTAAAAACCTAGGTTTATTGTGCTTTTTTGATAAACAAGAGAGTGGCATATTTTACCTCCAAGAAACATTAAATCACTCATCCAAGTCTTGATTTCCCACATCTGTCTATCTACAGCATATTTTATTGATACTAGTTATGTCATTCTAGTAGGATGAAGTGAGAAAAATGAAAAATACATTAAAAAGTGCTTTTAAACTCTAATAAATTATACAGATATAGAAACAACCCTGCTGCTTCAACAAGATCTACCTGAAATCCTCCATAACACCATAAATTCTAAGTTAATTAATAATGGTTGTTATAATAGTTTTAAGTAGGTTAGGCCACAAAGTTTAAGGAGTTTTGATTAATACTGTGAATAAATTTTTAAGAAAATGAATGAGTTGAGATTCAGTCTGGTAAACTCATTAATCTGACTTAACTTGAGATACAATTTCCTTACCTATTACTATAATATCAGAATGGTCATGTAAAGAATAGAAAAAAAACCTAAAAGACTAAAGGTACTTGACAAGTGTCCAAGTAAATACAGTGAAATACCACCACAGACATAGAAAATATTAGGAATGCAGTCTAGCATAGAGCCAGGAGTCAGCTTTGAGGGTGGAGACAGTAGAATTGAAAAAAGTAGTCAAAAGTTAGAAACTTCCAGTTATAAAATAAATACTAGGTGTGCGGACAGAGCCAGGAGTGCAGTTTCCAGGCTCTCGGCCTCAGGTGGAAAGGTGCTGGGCTCAGGTAGTAAATGGCCATCAACTAAGATTGGATGGCCATCAACTGTGGCTTGTTGGACGTCAGCTGTAACCAGTGAGCCATGGGCCACTAATATAACTGCTGTGGCTATGCTAGCAGAAAATGAGAGCTAGCAAGAAGATGGTGGCTCAGCTAGCAAGAGCGGATAGCAGTTAGCACGGTGATTGCAGCTAGCAAGTGAGGTGGGTTGGCAGAGAGAAGTAGTTGTGGATAGTGTGGCTCCTGCCTCCTGTGTCTCCAACCCAGCCGCCAGCGAGAATATAGTGGTATGACTCCCCTATCTATGGCTCCGTGGGTGTTCCTGTTTGGCCTCACCATATCCTGCGTTCTTATGTGGGGAGCAGGAGCTGAGATCCTGCAGGAGACCCCGCACGACACTAGGGATGCAAATGCACAACGTGATGACTATAGTTAATGCTGCTGTATGATATATAAAAAATT